>NC_043016.1:24561455-24573955 GCF_006345805.1 Octopus sinensis | reverse complement strand
CATGTACACGCACACGCACACACACACACACACACACTCACACACACTCTCTCTCTCACTTTCTACCCATTCTTCACCCTCTTTTACTATCCTATACCTCTTCCCACCCCTACACACTCAATAATACTATAAAAAGAGACAAATCCTCTCAAACAAATTCAAATCTGGGGATTCTACTAGAGTGGATGCAAGCGCTAATATATGATTTATAAAAACATGTGACATATTAATAAAAATCCGTAAATATAAAACCATCCAGATTTCTGAGTACCTTATTTCTTCTATTATATAATACCTGTACATCACCTCCAAACCTCCTAATATATATATATATATACAGAGAGAGAGAGAGAGAGAGAGAGAGAGAGAGAGAGAGAGAGAGAGAGAGAGAGAGAAAAAAGAGAGAGAAATGTAGAGAAACGTGAGAGAACAGATGTTGGATCAGAAATTGAAAATAATATACAAGAAATATATTTTACCACAAATGTTGCAGCAATGTCCTGTTGGTCTTACTGGGGACTGGCACTGTGGTTTCTTGCAGAATGGTGAATGCATTTTACATATATTGTCAAAGATCTGAAATTAAATATTCATATTTTAAAAAAAGATAATCTTATTTTTATTTTGCAAAGAAGGAAAAATGCTGCTTTAATGAAGGTCTTGGGGAAAATAAAAATATATGATTGATCAACAGGGTTTGGTATAGCAATCGAGAAATCAACAGTTTGCTTTTATCATCATTGCTATGTTGTAAATGCACCAACTTTAAAAATCATTCACATTAAAACTATGTTGGAAAACTTCATATGAACATCTGGGTGAGGAATTTGAATAAAAGCCATGTTTGTGTGGATTGCTTTTCCTAAAAATGATCAGTGGATCTTAAAAGGAGCCAAACAAGAGTCTTTCTATACTTAGATGTATTTGAACAGACTTGTTGAGGACCTATTTTCAGAAAATTTAAATGAATTCTTGTGCATGTAAAATCATGTCCTGAAATTAAGTTTTGCAAAATACATCTGTTGTTAATTTGGACATTAATCCTTTACACTATTTCTTAGGTCAAGCAATTGTCATTGAGCAGATTGTTGCTGGGGCTGGTGGGGTCTGTACTAAGACATTTAGGTTTAATTTTTATTGGGTTTAGCGAGTTATTTTTTCAAATTATGCTGGTTTACTGATGTGGAAAAGGACTTGCAATAAGAGTAGCTAACCTGCTTAATAATCTACCTATGCCCCACCCTGAGAAATGCCAAGATATCATGTATAAAAATTCCCTGGCTATATTAGTCTCTATATTCTTACTAAATGTCAGATTAAACCACAAGACTTTCCTAGTTTGAGTTCTGCAAAATTTCCTGAGATTATTTGTCACTTCCATTATAGCTTTGAAAAAATAACTGTTAAAATCAAACTGCATTCTTCAAAACTTGCACTAAAAATAAGTACAAGGTAAAATTACTACCTGCTTTTATAAGCAAGTTGATGTAGGTTGTTTATCTTGTCTCTCCTCCAACTTTTAGTTCATGCAATTGAAAAACTGCATTATTTATGGAAGGACCCAATATATATAGGATGGGCTTCTTTCAGTTTCCATCCACCAATTCCACTCACAAGGCTTTGGTCAGTCTAAGGCTATAATAGAAGACACTTGGCCAAGATGTCAAGCAATGGGACTGAACCCAGAACCATGTTGTTGGGAAGCAAACTTCTTACCACCCATCCACACATGTACACACACAGACACACAGACACACACACACACACACACACACACACACACACACACACGTATAAATGTGCGTGTATGTACATACATGAATATAAAACATTAAGTATATGTCACTGTTCTATGTAACTTTGCATTGATGAAATTGTTACTTTAACCTGGTCAGTTCATACAATTTTTGTTAATGGTTTGTGAGATTGCATCCGGTTGCAGGATACTTAATTCTTTTTATTCTTCAATCAGGCTGGAATCAGGTATATTGCTTGTCCAGTCTTGTGTACACTGTGAACATCATGGCATCCATATAATGCAAAATCTCCATAACAACCCTATCTCAGTTTCATATAGTGCCGTCTATTATTGTTAATGATTGTAGATAATTAAAGGCAATTAGAGCATTAGGCTTGCTGTTCTCTGTTTTCTCAAAGCAATTTTGTTTGAGGATGGTCATTTTTACCTATAAACGCATGTGTTATTTGGCCTTCACTTCAGCTTTATTATTAGTTTATTTAGTCAAAGTTCTTTCATCACACATTTTGTGACCTCTTCAATGACAACTTGTTCTTCTTTTCTCTGTCTCCTCTTCTTTCCAGCCTTATTCTATTTACTCCATCTTGTCTTCCTGTGATATATATTCCTGCCTCAAATAGTAATAAATCTGAAGTGAAGGCCAAATAGTGCAATTATTTATTGGCAAAATGACCATCCTCAAATATAGCAATATCTGTTTCAGTACATGATTTCATATCAAGAATCTTGCGAAACAGATAGAATTTTATTTGAATTTTTTCGTAAATAATTTTGTCATACGTATGTAAGGTGAAGACACGTGGTTTAGTGGTTAGGGTATTTGGCTTAAGATCATAAAGTCATGAGTTCAATTCCTGGCGACATGTTGTGTCCTTGAGCAAGACACTTTATTTCACACTGCTCCAGTCCACTCAGCTGGTAAAAATGAGTTGTACCTGTATTTCAAAGGGCCAGCCTCGTCACACTCTGTGCCATGCTGAATCTCCCTGAGAACTACATTAAGGGTACATGTGTCTGTGGAATGCTCAGCCACTTGCACATTAATTTCATTGATTGGATCAGCTGGAATACTCATTTTCATAACTAACAGAGTGCCAGTCTACATACATAAGAGAATGAAATGGAGAAAATAATCTCACCGGGCTTCTGTAGTTGCCACAATCACAGCTAGCTGGATCAATACATGGTCGTCTTCTTATTGTCATGTGGGACTCATTTTCATCAGGTTTATAAGACTTGAAATATGTTTTGCCTTGCTTGGAGTTTATGAAGTTGGAAAACGTGTTTGTTGAGAAAGACTGAAAAAGAAGAGGAATGATCAACAGTAGAGTTATAAATTATGTTAATGTACCAAACTTGCTATAAATTATGTTAATGACAATAAATTTAAATCTTTCTTGTTTATAAGAAAGTAAAGTTTTGTTGAAGAATATTTCACTGCTATATTAAAAAGGTTAATTTATAACATAGCTTCTTTGCTGGATAATGATTATAAACTAGCAATTCATAAGAAATATTGGTAAAATGTGTTTTAATTAGTACATTTGTTTGCTTAACTTCCAACAGAAAATATTAATTGGAATTTCAGGATTTCTCTTTCAGAGAAAAAAGGATTTAAGAGAATTACATGGCGGTGAGCTGGCAGAATCGTTAGCATGCCGGGTGAAATACTTAGCGGTAGTTCGTCTGCCATTGTTCTGAGTTCAAATTCCACTGAGGTCGACTTTGCCTTTCATATTTGGGGGGATGGGTCGATTAAATAAGTACCAGTTATGCACTGAGGTCGACATAATCGACTTAATCCCTTTGTCTGTCCTTGTTTTCCCCCTCTACATTTAGCCCCCTGTGGGCAATAAAAAAATAAAAAAATATATATATATAGTTCAAATTTACAGAAAACAAAGACAAGGACAGGTGAGGGAACAACAAGCAGGTGTATTAGTATGACACTTGGGAAGAATGGAAATGTCTTCGATTTTTTGAGCCTATGCTCTTGAACAGATAGGATTGAGAAGAAAAAAATGCCAAAAATGTCAAACAAATGGACAGAGAAAAAATGTGTAAGGATTAACAGTTTAATATGATGAAATATACATATATCTACATAACAGCTGTTGATGTAGGTGTTGGTTGGTTAATTGATTTCTTGAGTTATGCTTTGTATTGTATGGAGAAAGGGGAGAGAGGGTAAAAGATTGATACAGAAAGAGAGTGAGAGATAGAGGGGGAGAGAGGGTAAAAGATTGATACAGAAAGAGAGTGAGAGATAGAGGGGGAGAGAGAGAGAGTGAGAGAGAGGGAAAGAGAGCAAGTTATCATAAGAGGTGTGAGTGGAGAGAATGATCATAAACGAGTAGAAGGAGGAGAGGTAGTAAATAACAAGAGTAGTAGACAGAGAGGAATTATAGAGAAGAGAAATTTGTTTTGTTGGTTTTATTATAAGGTGATACTCTTTACTCTTTTTACTTGTTTCAGTCATTTGACTGTGGCCATGCTGGAGCACCGTCTTTAGTCGAGCAAATCGATCCCAGGACTTATTCTTTGTAAGCCTAGTACTTATTCTATCGGTCTATTTTGCTGAACTGTTAAATTACGGTGACGTAAACACACCAGCATCGGTTGTCAAGCAATGTTGGGGGGACAAACACAGACACAAACATATACATACACACACACACACACACACACACACATATACATACATATATACGATGGGCTTCTTTCAGTTTCTGTCTACCAAATCCACACACAAGGCTTTGTTCGACCCAAGGCTATAGTAGAAGACACTTGCCCAAAGTGCCACACAGTGGGACTGAACCCAGAACCATGTAGTTGGTAAACAAGCTACTTACCACAGAGCCACTCCTATGCCTATGAATATTTTTCTTTTGAAAATTAATATTCATTTCATTATGTTTGTATAAACACCAAGAAATTTTATAAAAGTTAAATTATCATTATTGTATGTCATACTCCCTGATATTACTCATGGTTGCAAAAGTTTCGAAGTCACCCGACTTCTTTATGCTCACTGCGGTCTCTCACCTCTTGAAGGAACTCTTCTGATGAAGAGACTACAGTGGTTTGGTCACATGTTTCGCTGCCCCCATGATGAATACATCTGGAAAGCGATAGCATCAGATCCTCCTCCAGGTTGGTGTAAGTGGAGAGGTAGTCAGCTGATGATCAGGCTCATGACAGTCAAAGAAAATACGGAGCTTGTTTCTGGTCCTTGAGTCTTTGGCATTTGTCACTGGAACTGGGAATGGCTTCAACTTGCTACAGAATCAGCCACTAACAGATGTGCATAGGCTGCTTTGACTTGTAATGCAGTAAACTCAATGAGAGCTGGCTTAAATCCTCCCGGATTTAAGCTAGATTCATATGACAAGATAAGAAGGCCCCTCATATGACAAGTAGCACTTTAGTTTCCTGTATTTTGAAGAGAATGAACAAAAGTTCACTCTCTTATGTGTGTGTGTGTGTGTGTGTGTGTGTGTGTGTGTGTGGTGCATGCATGCATGCATGCATATTATCAGCAAGGGAGTTTTCCGGGATATTTGTTCTATATGGTGCAGAATATACTACAGAGTACAAATGTATATGTGATAAGATGAAAATGTGGATCAGTAGGAAAGCATGGGTAGTGAGGGTCAAAGTGCTGTTGCAAAGTTCAGAAACATGTGATGCTCTTCATAATGCACTTGACAACATTGTCTTTAATGGACTTGATATAAGTTCAAAACAGGTTTACAAAGCTGAGTCAATGTACTCAGTCTCAAGAAGACACAATATCAAGATTGGTTTGATAATGTTGTTGTCACCAGACTTATTGAAGAGAAGAGTAAGTTGTATGAGCAGTTCCATGTTAGAGAGGACATGATGTGGGCCACTTTTGTGAAAGGCCTCAAAGATGCAAAATCTAAATTCCAATTCTTTTATTCTTTTACTTGTTTCAGTTATTTGACAGCAGTCATGCCTGAGCAGCACCTTTTTCAGTCAAAGAAATTGACCTCAGGGTTTATTCTTTGTAAGCCTATTACTTATTATATTGGTCTCTTTTGCAGGGATGTAGACACACCAACATCAGTCATCAAGTGATGGTTGTGGGACGGGGGTGTGGGGGTGTGAGGCAGACACAAATATAGACATATATGGGTGCATGTATATGTGTATATACGCACACACATACACATATATCTGTATGTATGTATGCATATGTATATGCATGCATGCATGCATGTATGTATGTATTTCTTGGAGTTTTATGTAAGTTCTTCTCATGAGAATTCAAGCCAGTCACTAACAAAGCAACAAAACTTTTTGAGCTAAGAGAGTTTCCAATATTTCTAAATATGTGGTCGAGTTGGTGTGTTGTTTGAGCTGTTGACTTACACACCCAAGTGCGTGCATCTATTCATTTAAAGAATCTCAGATGGAGAATCTTTGAAATATCTTACAAATCTTCACTGTGCCACTAATAGATTGGATTTGGAGAATCTGCATCAGTTTCTTTTGCTCTTTCTATTCTTTGTGAAACTTTGTGAAACACTGTGAAGTTGAGTATTTCTTGTTTTTTTGTGAAAATTTATTAGTGCATAACCTAATGTACCTATGATGATGGGTACAATGAAAATTTATAGTCAGTATGTAAGAGCTGTAAATGTTTCCTTTTTCCTGTCGATTGTACATTCACATCTGCTGGGCAGCTGAACCCTACAACTGTGCATGACTTTTGTTCTCTGTCCCAGAGAATATATCAGGTCTGTTATGTTTGCACAGAATTGATGTTTTTATTAGGATGTTCCACCAATATTCCTTGTTTTTAAAGTTGTGTATACCTTCTGGTTCTGACATGCCTTTGATGTATATATCAGGACAGTCCTTCTTGCAGATAGCATTGTAAATAGCTTTTGCAACTATATCATACCTCAAGGGCAGGTAGTACCTCATAGATATTGTGGGGCAGCTGCTGCTGATGTGGGTGATATCTTCCACACTGGTATAGCAGAGCTGGCATTTTTGTCACAATGTGGAGATTTGGTGTTATCTCTGTCCCTCTTGTTTATTAAGTATTTAGTAACTATCTCCTGTTCCTGGATAACAAAAGCATACCCTTCTAGGTAGGTGGTAATGTATCTATCACAGGTTCAGGAGAGACTACTCTTCTAGTCAATGCTGTTGTTGCCCTCTAGCTTATGTATGTATATATGTATGAATGCATGTGTGTATTTATGCATATGTATGTACTTATGTATGTATATGTATGTAAGACTTTAGGGAGATTTGGCAAGTATTTCTGGCAGGTCAGTCTCCTTCATTGACCTGAGGAATCCTCTACATGTCAATCTGTAGTGTAGTGGTCAGCATCTGATGAAATAAAGTCTTTAAAACGGGTTCCATTCCTAGATGGGACATTTCATGCCACTAGATCCTCTCTTCTGTAATATCTTGACCAAGAGAGATGGCGAAAGAAAGAGAAATAGTGAGAGAGGGCGAGAGAGGAGAGAAAAAGAGAGAAAGAGAAGTAGTGTGTGTGTGTGTGTGTGTGAGAGAGAGAGAGAGAGAGAGAGAGAAAGTGCGAAAGAGAGAGAAAGAGATAGCAGGAGAGAAAGGGAGATAATGACTATCAGGCTGATAGGTTGATTATCCTCAATACACCCTGCATGTGACACAAAGCATTTTGTGATAACCTATTGACCCATCAACAGTCATAGATAGGACAATAACATTTCATGCAATGTTATTACAAGTTCAAATATGCTTCTCTTTCCCCTCCATAATAACATTTCATTCTATTTAGTCTGTTTTCTCCTTGACAAGGAAAGAGATTAGTTAATGCTGCCAGACACTGAAACTGTGAAACTGACTGATGAAGGAAAGGAAATGTTTCTTTTGACAGTGCCCATGACCCCTGTAGCCTACCCCAACCTCACTTCCCTCATGACACCAGTGAGGTTGACACCATTAGAAATGACAACCAAATTTCTCTCAAAGTCACCTTCATTCCTTTTGTATCTTCTTTTATTTGTTTCCCCTCACTGGGCTGTGCCCATGTTGGGACATTGCCTTGAAGGATTTAGTCAAATAAAATGGCCCCAGTCCTTATGCTTTTTATCTAAGTTTGGTACTTTTGTTGGTTTCTTTGGCCAAGGTTACGGGCAGTAAACAAACCAACAAAAGTTGGCAAGTGGTAGTGGAAGACAAATGCAATCACACATGTGCACATGTGCATGCATGCAGACTCACACACATATACATACATGTGTGTGTGTGTGTGCTGTATCTTGCTTGAAACATTGCAGAAGAAAACTAGTGTTGCAGAAGCAATTCAGAAAGAACAATAAATATAAAAGATAACGACAACAAAAATATTGAAATGCAATCTTAGAAATATTGGTTTCAAATTTTGGCACAAGGCCAACAATTTCAGAGGAAGATGTAAGTCATTTGCATTGACCCCAATGTTCAACTGGTACTTATTTAATTGACCCCCCAAAAGGATGAAAGGCAAAGTTGACCTTGGCTGAATTTGAACTCAGAACAATAAAGATGAAGGAGATGCTTTCTCCCTGGTCTGTTAAGCATTCTGCCTGGTCTGTTAAAGATTCTTGCAGCTGACTGCCTTACAACCTTAGAAATATTTAGTCTTGATATTTCAGATAAAATATCCTTTTTCAAAAGCATAATCCTCACTAACCTTGTAAAGAAACATTCTCTGATACCCTGCTCTCACTGAATGCAGAGTAATTTACACTAGAGTACCTTACATTACTGACTATCAGAGATATTTAGTGCTTGTGGAGGCGAAAGAGGAGGAGGAGGAGATAATGTAGTGTTGGGTATGTTATTTCTGAATAACAGAAGGGATGGAACATGGACATTAACCCTTTCGTTACTGTATTTATTTTGAGATGCTCTGTGTTTCTTTCAATTACTTTAAATATAGCAAAGAATTTAGCAAAATAACTTAGTTATCATTCAGCCAGTGTTGGGAAGATAAATTGTGACTAAGGTTTGGTGGAAGATTTCAAATCAAAATTTATGAAAACAAGACCTTTGTACTCAGAGCCAGAGCCAGTTTCAGCCGGGTTGGTAATGAAAGGGTTAAACGATGAGGTGGGTGAAGATGATGATGGTCATAGTAAGAATATTTTTACCATAGTTATGCTGTGCCAGAGCTGACATGGAGCTAAACACTTAAAAAAAATATACCACTTTTATATTCTACTTAATGTGTTTATATTATAGGAGTGCTGTAATACTGTAGTATTCACCCTGAGGAAATCTCTCATATAGGTGTCTGGTGTATAAAAACACTGAGATGTTGGTTGTAGATGAAAAATGTCAAGCATTGGTGGGCAGAACAGTTATATCATGTGATTTCAGCAGATACCTGTTGCTGATGAAGTGCACTCATCATCTCTGACTTTTTATACATTAGACACCTATATAAGAGACTTTCTCAGGGTAAATACTACAATAAAATGATGCTTCTATAACAGATATATGTTTAGTAGGGTATAAAGTTTGCCATTCAGTAAATAATACTGCCTCCATTGTTAATATTTAATTTTCTTTTAAAAAAGAGGAAATGAAAGAGGAAGAGAGAAAGGACATGCAAGCAATATATTGGTCTCTCTCTCTCTTATATATATATATATATATATATATATATATGGGCATGGCTGTGTGGTTAGGAGCTTGCTTCCTAGCTATATGGTTTCGGGTTCAGTCCCACTGCGTGGCACTTTGGGTAGGTGTCGTTCACTATAGCCCCGAGCTGACCGGAGCTTTGTGATTGAATTCGGTAGGTGGAAGTTACTGCCGTGTGTGTATGTGTGCGTATAGCTGCTCAGTGCCTCTCCAAAAGAGAGAGAGGGATATATATATATATTATATGTATGTATATATATGATAAAAGGAGACGAATGAGTTATTTGGTAATTCTATGGTTGCTTCAACAAGAATCTTTATTCTGATGCAAACATGGTACAGCCAGTTACACAATATGCACCACATCTATAAACTATAAGATCATGCAGTATGTTATACAACTTTCAACTCATCTGAACTGCTGATTCATCAGCATGTCACTACTTATTTGTATATTTGATGAGCCTGATGAGTTGGGAGTCACACAATGTATTACACAATCTTATAGATTTTTTGCATACTGCACAGTTGACTATATATATATATATATATATATATATATATATGAGGTCCGATCAATAAGTATCTGGACAGTTGCCATAGTAACAAAGCTAAAGCACACAGAGTGAAGCTGCATGGCACAGATTAATTTTGAACTCATGTTGATAGTGGTGAATGCTCTGAGAGACCCATAACCAGAACTGAGAAAAACATTGCAACTGTGACAGGAAATTGTTGAATCACCATCAGTTGAGTTATCAGAGGATGTGCAGATTAGTTATGGTTCAGTTCAGTCCATTATCACTGAAGATTTGGGTATGAGATGTGTGTCTGCGCTAAGTTTGTACCATAACTGCTTTCAGCTGACCAAAAACACACTCAGGTTTCAGTTGCACAAGATTTCCTTGATTGTGTCAAGAATGATGAAATCATTTTGAAAACTTTGCATAGGCCTCTGAGCAGGTATTGCCAAGCTCTCGACAAAATTTAATGCAGATTCTTTGCTCAGCTTTCTCTGACATGGTCAATGTGATCACATGCCACACGTTCCTTCTAAGCACTGCTGAAAACAGTGGAAGTGAGCCAGAATGTTAAAACCTAGTGCACATGCACAACACAATTCAAGGTCAATCTGTGCCAAGCGGCTTTACTTTGTGTGCTTTAGCTTTGTTACTATGGCAACAGTCTGGATACTTATTGATTAGACCATGTATTGATAGATAGATACACACACACACAGTCTATAATAAAAGATGGACTGCTCCCTATTGTAACATTTTAAATTTTAGATTTGTTAAATGAAGGTTAACCTGGGGTTAAATACTACCATAACTAGGCCACTACTGCTGCTTCCACTACTGCTTCTGCTGAGCTTACCACTTCTGCTACAGTCACAACAGTCAACAACGTGCAACACTGCTAACCCCCACTAATCATTACCACTACAACCACCACCACCATTAACTCCAGCATCAACTCCATGAATACACCCACCACCAACACCACAAACACCACCACTGACATCACTACAACCACTATGGCAATCACTGCTAGTACCATCACTACAAACACTACCATCACCACTACTATAATCATCACTGCTATCACTGTAAATACAACCACCATTGCTACTACCACCACCACCACCACTGCCACCACCAGCACCAGCACCACCACCACCACCACCGCTGCCTCCGCCGCCACCACCACCACCACCATTGCTGCCACCACTGCCACCGCCACTACTACCACCACCACTACCACCACCACCACCACCAACAACAACAAAAATATAACTGAATATGAACTGAACTATACAATGTTTGCAACTTACCAGTCCCATGAAATAAATAGAATTCACAGTAAGGTCCATATCCGTGCTGAGGTCAATATAGTAGCTGTTTCCTGGTGGGAAAACCACATCATCAGTTGGACATGGAACCTTTTCTGAATCCAAAGAATGATAGTCAGCATCACAATTGTCTGATCTTGATTTTGCAACACACCAATTTGCAGGATCTACCCATTCTCTTCCATAGGTGGCATTGAATTCTACCTCTGAATAATAAAGAATAATTACTTTTATGTGGCATCATTCCACAAATCATATCAATGAAGGTAAGAATCTCATAATCTTCAAACAGTAGCATGGTATAGTCCTCCAAGAAATACCAGATAAATTGCTGATACCTGGGTATGTTCCAACCAACAATTCTTAATATGTGTTTTGAAATGTAACTTGGTAGACTTATATGTAACTTGCTAGACTATAGGCATAGGAGTGGCTATGTGTTAAGTAGCTTGCTTACCAACCACATGGTTCTGGGTTCAGTCCCACTGCGTGGCACCTTGGGCAAGTGTCTTCTACTATAGCCTTGGGCCAACCAAAGCCTTGTGAGTGGATTTGGGAGACGGAAACTGAAAGAAGCCCGTCGTATATATATATATGCATGTGTGTGTATATGTTTGTGTGTCTGTGTTTGTCCCCCCCAACATTGCTTGACAACCGATGCTGGTGTGTTTACGTCCCTGTAACTTAGCGGTTTGGCAAAAGAGACCGATAGAATAAGTACTAGGCTTACAAAGAATAAGTCCTGGGGTCGATTTACTTGACTGAAGGCGGTGCTCCAGCATGGCCACAGTCAAATGACTGAAACAAGTAAAAGAATAAAAGAATAAAAGACTTCACCAGGTGATGCTGTTTAGTCAGACATGAGCTCGGCTGACACTGGAAAAAAGCTTATCTCAACTTATGTTTATATTTGACTACAGGTATGCATGCACACATACACACTTATGTATCTTTTTCTTTTATCTTTTACTTGTTTTAGTTATTAGACTGCAGCCATGCTGGGGCACTACCTTGAAGTGTTTAGTCAAACAAATCAACCCCATTACTTATTTTGTTGTAAAACGTCTGGTGCTTATTCTAAGTGCTAAGTTATGGAAATGTAGACAAATCAAAACCAGTTGTCAAGTGGTGGTGGGGGATAAAGACACATGCACGTAGATACATAGATACATTCACACACACATAAACACACACACACACATACACAATCACACACATTATCAGCTTCTTTCA
>NC_043016.1:24546455-24556455 GCF_006345805.1 Octopus sinensis | reverse complement strand
TAGTGTCAGTAGTATTTGCTTATGTTTCTGTGCAGTGGAGTTAAAACAATGTGAAGCTATGAGGTCTGATGGTTAAGATATTGTGTTCATTGTCATAAGGCTGTCAGTTTAATACCTGCATTGTGTATTATGTCCTTGAGCAAAGATGTTTATTTCATGTTGCTCTAGGCCAAGGCTGGCCAACCTGAGGCCCGCTGGCTGCATGCGGCCCATAGACTTTTATCTTATGGCCTGCTTGATACTGTCTTGAAATGGGCTTATTTAAACAAACATTTAAAAAATTTTATCAAAATTTAAATATTGTAATGAAAAGTGGCAATAATATAAGTGGCAATAAAGTAATAGCCTACAATTTTATAATTTTAAAAGAATGAAAAGTATGAAAAATTCTTGATTCTGTAATTTGATTATTTGACTATTTGTGCATAAAGTATACAAGTGGCCCTCAAAAAAACTTTCTGTGATTAAAGTGGCCTGCAATGCAATTTAAGTTGGCAAGGCTTGCTCTAGACAATTTAGCTAAAAATAAGAACAAGCCACATTCCAGTGCAGTCCTTTCTCCTTCTAGCTGTCACATTCTGTGTTCTATTGAGTGGAAGAGTAGGAGGACTGACAGGAAGTTGATTTCTGCTTGTGAACAAAAAGCAAAAGTAGACGACATGCAACTAGTGAGTGATACCTATGGATGGGAGGTATTTAAACCAGAATAAAAGAGATTCTAAAACAAACTCTTAGTTGCATAATCAAGCATGTACTTAATTGATAACAAAGGCAGGTAAGTAAAGAGATGGACATTAATAAAAAGGCATTAAATTCAAAGGGTAGCCTTTCTTTTCACAATTCAGAAAATGCAAAATTCTTACCTTGACCAGAATTAGCACAGCTTGTACTAGGGTTAGAAGTGAATCCTAGTTCCATGAATGAATTCAGAATTAGCATTCCATTCTTGGGGAATACCTTGAGAAGGAAGAAATCAAAGTATAATAATTATTTAGATTATGAATGTATGTAATTGTGTGTGTGTGTGTGTGTGTGTGTGTGTGTGTGTGTGTGTGTGCGTGCGTGCGTGCGTGCGTGCGTGTGTGCGTGCGTGCGTGCGTGCGTGCGTGCGTATGTATGTATGTATGTATGTATGTATGTATGTATGTATCTTCATAGAGGCACAATGTCTGAAAAAAATTTTCTTAAATTAAAACTATTAATTATATAAAAAATTAAAAAGCTTTTAAAAGAGCAGCTTGACACAGACCCACTGACCTTAAGGAAGGAAGCTTTTGTACTGTAGACAATCTTTACTGTTTACAGCTTTTTAAACACAAGTGGTTTTTTTTAAAGATATGGAAGCAAGGTCTTAATTTCAAGTATAGAAGCAAGGTCTAGAATCGAAGGTCCTTAGAGTTAACCTAGCAAAAACCAGTAGGAAAGCAGACACATCACAAATCCCTTCAAGTAGATGGCCCTGCTCAATCTGTAGAAAAGGTGTAAGTAGATGTACCCATTGTAAACTATGGACACATAAGATGTACCTGATGTAAGATTTGCCCAATGTAAGATGTACCTGATATAAGATGTACCTGATGTAAGATGTACTTGATGTAAGCTATGGACACATAAGAGGTGCAGCAATATAAAAGGAAGGTTTACAGGGAAAATAGCTTTTGTGTGTTGATGATACACAGGTACAATAAACACCGAAAATATACAGAAAACAGACTCCATCAATTGCCATTGAGGTAAGCCAGAGGAAGTAGATAGCTTCCATTATCTAAATGACCAAGTTAGTAGCAGATGTGGAATCAACATAAGCTTAAATAATAAACTGTAATAGGTGAACTTTGATATGGTGAGGGATTACTGTACTGGGGTTGATTCATTTGACTAAGGTTCTTCAACTCTTACCCTAACCACTAAGCCACATGTCTTCAACTCATTGGAGACTGTCAAACCATCCAAACCATGCCAGAATGGAAAATAGACATTAATCCTTTAGCATTCAGATTATTCTTTCAAATGTAATGTTTATTTATTCAAACTGTTTGGAATTAAACATGCATTATCTTGTAGCTTTTGAAATTTCAATCATGTGATTAAACATTTTTAGAATGACATTGTAGGGTAGGGTTGAGAGGCCAGAACTGGCTAGTTTGAACATAAAGCTGATAGCATGTTTCAGCCAGATATGGCTGGTTTAAATGCTAAAGGGCTAAATGATAATGATGATGATGATGACGATGATGATGACAGTGATGATGACAGTGATGATGACGATGATGATGATAATGATAATGATGATGAGGACGATGATGACGGTGATGATGATGGTGATGAGGATGATGATGACGATGATGACATGACAATGATGATGATGATGACGATGATGATGATGGTGATGATGACGGTGATGATGACGGCGATGATGATGATGATGGCGATGATGATGACGATGATGATGACGATGATGATGATGATGACGATGATGATGATGACGATGATGACGTTGATGATGACAGTAATGATGGTGACAATGATGGTGATGATGACGGTGATGATGACGGCGATGATGATGATGATGGCAATGATGATGACGATGATGATGACGACGACAATGATAATGATGATAACGACGATGATGATGACGATGATGATGACGTTGATGATGACAGTAATGATGGTGACAATGATGGTGATGATGATGACGATGATGATAACAATGACAATGATGATGACGATGACGACAATGATGATGATGACGATGATGATGATGGTGATGATGACGGTGATGATGACAGTGATGATGACAGTGACGATGATGATAACGACGATGATGATGATGACAATGATGACAATGATGATGACGGTGATGATGACGGTGATGATGACAGTGACGATGATGGTGATGATGCTGATGATGACGATGATTATGATGATGATGATGATGATGACGATGACGGTGATGATGACGATGATGATGACGGTGGTGATGAAATAATGATGATGATATTTATATACCAGCTGCTATACTCTTTACTCTCTTTTACTTGTTTCAGTCATTTGACTGCGGCCATGCTGGAGCACCGCTTTTAATCGAGCAAATCGACCCCGGGACTTATTCTTTGTAAGCCCAGTACTTATTCTATCGGTCTCTTTTGCTGAACCGCTAAGTGACGGGGATGTAAACACACCAGCATCGGTTATCAAACAATGCTAGGGGGACAAACACAGACACACAAACATATACACACACACTTATATATATATATATACATATATATGACAGGCTTCTTTCAGTTTCCGTCTACCAAATCCACTCACAAGGCATTGGTCGGCCCGGGGCTATAGCAGAAGACAAGACACTTGCCCAAGATGCCACGCAGTGGGACTGAATCCAGAACCTTGTGGTTGGTTAGCAAGCTACTTACCACACAGCCACTCCTACTTACCACACAGCCATACCAGCTGCTATATGGATTTGTGTTATCAATATTGCATGTAACAGTTTCTTCAAAAAATTTATAAATATTCAAAACACTCATATTATAAATTCAACAGATACATACAATTTCTTTCATAGTTGTATTGATATTGATGAAAACTGGTGGAGATTCAGTTGGGATCACTACACTATCATCCCCACATGGGGATCTTCCAGTATTCCAATTTAAGTTGTTGCCAAAGTTTGTATTCCGAATCCATCTCTTATAGTGACCATCAACAAATTCTGAAACACAAAAACATTGTAATCATATCATCATCATCATCATTGTTTAGCATCTGCTTTCCATGCTGGCATGGGTTGGACGGTTCAACTGGGGTCTGGGAAGCCAGAAGGCTGCACCAGGCCCAGTCTGATCTGGCAATGTTTCTACGGCTGGATGCCCTTCATAGTCCAATATTTAATTACCAAATTATTTAACAAAATAATCACTATTCATATTTTTAGATTTAAGTTCACATCTAATAATTATAGAATATTTAAAAATAAGTATCTAAATTATAATCAACAAATATAGTAATTAAAATCTAAAATTTACTCTATCAATAAATGTATAGACATATAATGAAAAATAAATAAATTAATTAGTCCATTATTACTTACATAAATATAATAAATATCAATATAATATATTTAAGAAATACATTTAAAAATTAAAGATTAAAAATCAAATTAAAAACGTATAACCTATCTTAAAAGAATTGTATAACTATTTACAATCTATATACCTTAGTGATTAAGTAATGACACGGTTTTTGAAAGCTAAGTAAACCTTTTCTATTTAAGATATTTTAAGATATTTTAAGAAGTTTAATTGTAGTGTATTGTATACTATATAACTACTGATTGTTAATTTGATTCTATAATTATTTAGTTGTTGATGATATGTATTTAATTATTAGATTATAACTGTATGTAATTTGTAAAATATTACTTAGTCACTGAAGTATATAGATCGTAAATAGTTATACGGTTCTCTTTAAGATAGGTTATACGCTTTTAATTTGATTTTTAATCTTTAATTTTTAAATGTACTTCATAAATATATTATATTGATATTTATTATATTTATGTAAGTAATAATGGACTAATTAATTAATTTATTTTTCATTATATGTCTATATATTTATTGATTGAGTAAATTTTAGATTTTAATTACTATATTTGTTGATTATAATTTAGATACTTATTTTAAAATATTTTATAATTATTAGATGTGAACTTAAATCTAAAAATATGAATAGTGATTATTTTGTTAAATAATTTGGTAATTAAATATTGGACTATGAAGGGCATCCAGTCGTAGAAACATTGCCAGATCAGACTATTGCCAGATTAGACTATAACTGAGTTAAGGATATTCGAGAGTTTATTATGTTTTTTAAAGCCATATTATATCTTCATAGATAAATACATATTTCTATCTACTTTTTTTACTTTAAAAATAAATATTTAACATAATAAATGGGTTGTAGGAAATAATTCTAATGTTTTAAGTTTCTAATTTAGATAATGGAGGTTTTCTATAAGAAAAATTATTATTTTATTTATTTCTTAAATAAATATTGTTTAACTCTATTTGCTTATTTATTTAACCATTATCATTAACCTGAAGATTGACTATAATTTTAGTTCGAATTTATTTCAATTGAATTTAAACTTAATTGTAATTCGAATTTAATTATAGTCATGAAACGTACGTAGTGTTTTTAGTTATAATATTATATTTATCATTCATTTCATACTTTTTGAAAAAAAAAAAATTTATATATATATATACATACATATATGTATGTGTGTGCGTGTGTGTGGGTGGGATGTGTGTGCATATGTATATATATATATATAAAATACAGTGTACATTTAAACACATTAAGAGATGTCCATCATAGGACTCCCTTACGCTAAAAGGAACAGCTAAAGTTCAAACCACTAATCAAGGATAAAATTTCGAAGAGAATTAAAATTAAAAACCTTTACCATCTATTTCCTGGACCAGGAAATAGATGGTAAACATTTTTATATGTATGTGTGTGTGTATATATATATATATATATATATATATATATATATATATATATATGTACATATATATATGTAGCATATCTGATATCCTCACTGTTTGAGAAACACAAGAATGATCTCGTTTGAGATTACAGTCATTTTTGGCTGGTTCGACCCTGTTGTGTCCACTTGGTTGTATTGTTGATGTGTACATGCTGTTGACGGTGGAATGGTGACAATGGTGATGACGGCAGCAGAGATAGAAAACGTTCCATCTGTCGCTGGTATATAATAGCGTTGTAGTGGCTGGCTGTCATCTGTCGCTGGAACTGGAACATGGCTGAGTAGCTCTGTGGTCAGTGACTAGACCTTAAAAGGTCTGGAGTTGAAAGATGAAGAATAGTGAAAATTGGCCTTTTTATGGAGTTAAAATGGCTCAAAGAAGCAGGCCTTATCCAAAGGCCGTGATTGGCTAGCTTAACACAGTGGCGCAAAATAAGTAGAGAGACAAACTGCGCCACATGCCAACCAATCAGACCAGTACACAACAGGGTTGAACCAGCCAAAGATGGCTGTAATCTCAAACGAGATCATTCTTGTTGTGTTTCTCAAGCAGTGAGGATATCAGATATGCTACACACATATATATATATACATGCATAGATATAACTGTTGGTATCTACCCTATCAAGTGTACTCGAGCCTTATCGAACCTGAATTTCCATAAGGCAAAATGTGAATTGATCCGCAAAGAAATCCACAAATGAAACTAGTCCAACATTCTGTGTATGCAAGACATTGATCTGAAACTGAGCCAGTTTATGTCAACAGTGCAAGCTATATGCACTAGATATGTCCCAGAAAGAAAGGCCACCACACTGTGAAAGAAGATTCTCAGGGACAGAAAAATCCTCATGAGATGTAGGTCGAAGATCTCAAAGCAGCTGAATAGACAACCGACAGATAGAGAGAAGTCCGTCTTAAGACAGACACTCCTAGAAATTGAAAGCAAGATCAAACTTTCTCGTTAAAGGGAAAGAACAGAGAGAGAGAGAGAGAGAGAGAGAGAGAGAAGGGCTGTGGAAAGTATAAAAATAAATCCCAAAGCTTTGTATAGATTCGCAAAGGAAACAGCTACAATACAATATAAAATAGGACCATTGTTCCAAGTGAATGACTCATTGACAGCAGACTCAGTAAAAATAAGTGAGATACTCAGTGAATAATTTAAAAGTGTCTTCATTTCCCCCCTTGGACACATGCAGATAAAAAAATCCAGCTGAATTTTTGATATTGCAGCTCTGAAAAAGGAGGTGCCAGCCATTGATTACATCAACATTGAGGAAACAGATGTAACAGCAGCCATTGATGAAATGAGTTCATGCTCTGTCACTGATCCTGAAGGCTTCCCAGCTATTCTCCTAAAGTCACATAAGCTGGCTTTAGCGAAACCACTTCAGATACTTTTCCAAAGTTTCCTTGCATGTGGTATACTTCCTAAAAAGCTGAAAGAAGGTATTATATGCCCTATCCACAAAGGTGGAAGCAGAGCAGAAGCCCCAAACTACAGGCCAATCTCTCTGACTTCGCATATCAGTAAAGTCATGGAGCAAATCCTCATATGTATATATATATATACACACACATATATATTTATATGTGTGTGTGTGTGTGTGTATGTATATGTATTTATATATGTGTATATATATATATATATATATATATATATATATATGTATATATATATATATATATATATATATATATATATATATATAGTTAATCCAAACATGAAAACACAAAGAGAAAACACAACAACGTGGGGACGTGGAACAAATATAGTATTATTGGACGCTCAGGAAAAAGAAAAGAAGGAGGGTTTAACTTTTTGAGCGGTGCTGTTTGGCAGAAACATAGGAAAAGTAAAGATCCTAAGAAGGGAAGATGGAGGAAAAAAATCGCCAATAGTACACACGCGAGCCATCATAGGACTACCTACATGTTAGAGAGGACAGTTAAATTCTGAACCACTACTAGAGATAAAAATCAAAGCATGTAGGTAGTCTTATGATGGCTACCTCTTATGTGTTTAGATGTACACTGTATTTATATGAATAATATATAGTCTATTGACTGAACTTTTACACGCTGGAAATCTCTAATATTTCGATTACACTTTGATAATATTAATTATATATATATAATGCCAGCCACTCAAAGAGTGTAGCAGGTACTTTTACATGCCACCGGCATGAGGGCCAGTGAAGCAGTACTGGCAATGGCCATGCTGAAAAGGTGTTTTTTATGTGCCACCTGCACGAGAGCCTGTCCTGCAGCACTGGCAATGACCATGCTCAAATGTTGTTTTTCACGTGCCACCAGCACATGTGCCAGTATGGTGACTCTGACAATAATCATGCTCGAATGGTGCTTTTTACGTGCTACTGGCACAGGAGCCAGTCAGTGGCCCTGGCAGTGATCATGCTTGGATGGTGCTTTTAATGTTTCACTGGCACAAATGTCAATCAGGTGCTATTATCACCGGTACAGGAGCTGGTAACATGTAAAAGCAGACGTTTTTGGGCTTCACCGAGGAAATGACTTGTGACCAAGACTTTTGGAAATATGCTGTGCGTGAGAAGACTCAGCAAGCCAAATGAGACCATAATCTCATGGACTATGCCAGGGGCATTACCAGCTCACTTATGCATACCTTTTCCTTCTTTGGACACTAAAACTCTGCTTGTGAAGACCTGTTGAGGCAAGTGAAATCAAAAATCAAAATCAAAATCAAAATCAAAATGAAATTCGATGACTGGCATCCGTGCTAGCAGGGTGCAAAGAGCACCATACGAGTGTGATCATTGACAGAGCAGCCAACCGATTTCCATGCCAGTGGCACTTAAAAGGCACCATTCGAGCGTGATCGTTACCAACATCGCCTTACTGGCACTCGAGCCCTGTGCTAGTAGGATATTAAGGGAACCATTTGAGCGGGATCATTACCAGCATCGCCTTACTAGCACCTGTGCCTGTGGCATGTGTAAAAGATTCGAGCGAGGTTGTTGCCAGTACCTCCTGACTGGCCCCGTGCCGGTGGCACGTAAAAGCACCCACTACACTCTCAGAGTGGTTGATGTTAGGAAGGGCATCCAGGTGTAGAAACTCTGCCAGATCAAGATTGAAGCCTAGTGCAGTATACTGGTTCACCAGCCCTCAGTCATTCGTCCAACCCTTGCTAGCATGGAAAGCGGATGTTAAGTGATAATGATGATGATATATACACATGTATGTGTGTGTATATATATATATATGTATATGATGTATTTGTGTGTGTATGTCTATATACATATGTGTTTAGTGTGTGTATGTATATATATATTATGTATATATACATACATATACATACATACTTATATATACATACAGGCTGTGGATGGTATTTGAGGACAAATGCATTTTTAGTCATTGTATTCTTTGACTAAATTGTATTGAACTTCTATTTCAGAAAATAACAGTAGCAGGTGCTATGTGTACAAATGCAATGAAAAGACATGTTGTGATTGTGGCTTTGAAGGCTAAGCATGGTGATTTAGAAATTTCTTGTTTTCTGAAATTTGCAAGATCTTTTTTCCACAAGATTTGGTGTGAGTTAGGTAAAGAAGATGGAAGCATATTACCTGTATCAAAATGTAAAAAACATCCCAAATGCTCTGATTCTATCAGGACACCTGAATTTATTCAGGAAGGTAAGCAAACCATTGAAGACAACTCAAGAAAATCAATGAGGTCAATTGCAAAAAAATTTCGTGTGTCAGAAAAACAATCAGAAATGTTGTGCATGAAGACATGAGTTACAAATCTTACGTGATGAGGAGAGGTCAAGTCATGTCAGGAAAAAAAACCAAAAAAAAAAACCAGGAACTCATTTAATCATATCCAAAAGACTTTTGAACAAACTCAACAATACATCAGGGGATGGTGTCATTTGGTTTTTCTCAGATGAGAAAATCTTTGGCCAGGACCAGAAAACTAACAGAAGAAATGACAGATGGCTATGTTGAAACCCTTCTGAGGTTCCATGAATATTGTACTCAAAATTTCCTGCAAGTGTCATGGTTTTGGATGTTGTTAGCAACGAAGGACAAATGACGCCTCCTCACTTTTTTCCACAAGGCCTTAAGGTGAATGCTGCCATGTATGTTGAGGTTCTAGATGAAGTTAAGCCTTGGATCAACAGTGTAAGCAATGGAAGGCTTTATGTCTTTCAACAAGATTCTGCACCATCGCACAAGGCTCAAATGATGCAAGGATGGATGCCTGACAATTTGCATGATCACATCACCCCAACATTTGGCCTCCTAATTCTCCAGTTCCCAGTCCACTGAACTACCATGTATGGGGCATTGTTGAGAGAAATATCAATGAATGCCGACCCCCCAGCATGAGTCATGTCTGATATGAACAAGAACCACTTAATAGAAAGAGTTATTGATGTTTCTG
>NC_043016.1:24521455-24541455 GCF_006345805.1 Octopus sinensis | reverse complement strand
GGTGGCACGTAAAAAGCACCGTTCGAGCCAGTTGTCTGCACTTTGCTGCCATCTTGCTTATGTGCATATGAAATGATGCATCATTGCACATGCTGATCCCCAAGTCTTTCACTGCCAGTGACTCTGGGATTGTAGTGCCTTCGGCTTTTGTAAATGTACTTTGTACTGTATTTGTACTGAGTTTATATTGCAGCACTTTAAATTTTCCAGCATTAAACTGCATGTTGTTTCTTTCAGCCCACTTGTACACAGAGTTCAGGTACCCCTGTAAGCTTGTAACATCCTCTTGGTTCTTTACTGCCTGTGATAAGTTTGTGTCATTGGCATAGCTTGTGACAGTGGCTGTCCGAGTGACTGTGGGCATGTCTAAGAGGGCTATTATGAACAGCAATGGCCCCAGAACAGTTCCCTGGGGGACACCACTTAGGATCTGAGTTTCCTCAGAAAGGGTGCCATTGGCTGCAACTACCTAATTTCTGTTTTTAAGGAAGTCATGCAGCCACTCTCCCAGTTTACCAGCAATGCCAAGGTCTCATAGCTTATGACTTATTATGCCATGATCTACCTTATCAAATGCCTTTACAAAGTCAAGGTATATCACACTGACATCTGAAAGCAGCTGTTTCAAAACCCAGTCATAGTGCCAAAGGAGCTGTGTGAGGCAGCTTCTTCCTGGGCGGAAGCCATGCTGAGTATTGTTCAGTAGGTCATTTTCTTCTAGGAACATTATCAACTTCATTCTGATGATTTGCCCCATGACTTTACTGATATGCGAAGTCAGAGAGATTGGCCTGTAGTTTGGGGCTTCTGCTCTACTTCCACCTTTGTGGATAGGGCATATAATACCTTCTTTCAGCTTTTTAGGAAGTATACCACATGCAAGGAAACTTTGGAAAAGTATCTGAAGTGGTTTCGCTAAAGCCAGCTTACACGACTTTAGGAGAATAGCTGGGAAGCCTTCAGGATCAGTGACAGAGCATGAACTCATTTCATCAATGGCTGCTGTTACATCTGTTTCCTCAATGTTGATGTAATCAATGACTGGCACCTCCTTTTTCAGAGCTGCAATATCAAAGAATTCAGCTGGATTTTTTTCATCTACATGTGTCCAAGGGGGGAAATGAAGACACTTTTAAATTGTTCATTGAGTATTCGCTTATTTTTACTGAGTCTGCTGTCAGTGAGTCATTCCCTTGGAACAATGGTCCTATTTTATATTGTATTGTAGCTGTTTCCTTTGCGAATCTATACAAAGCTTTGGGATTTATTTTTATACTTTCCACAGCCCTTCTCTCTCTCTCTGTTCTTTCCCTTCCATGGGACAGTTTGATCTTGCTTTCAATTTCTAGGAGTGTCTGTCTTAAGACACACTTCTCTCTATCTGTCAGTTGTCTATTCAGCTGCTTTGAGATCTTCGACCTACGTCACATGAGGATTTTTCTAGCCCTAGGAATCTTCTTTGACAGTGTGCTGGCCTACTCATACACACACACACACACACACACACATACACCCCCGCACACAAGTATATCTTACAATCATGTAAAAATCAAGTATATGATTGATATATATACTATTTCATATTTATAACGTATAATTTATAAATTTTAATTCTTAATATTACAAAGTATAATTTTTATTCTTAATTTTTAATTCATAATTTTTAATCTTTAATGCTAAATGGTATTGCTTATTTTCAAAGGGATGTAAAATTAGATATATAATATTTTGAAATAGAACCTGAAGATGTGTTGGAATAATTGTAAATCTGACGATTGCATATATATATTTATATATGTATATATATGGGGATACAGTCGTGTATATGTATATATATTGTAACCTTCCAATACTGAAACATGTGTAGTGCCTTCATATTTAATAAATATAAGTATTAACTAAAGTATGATATAATTAATGAAGTACATTATATATCCAGCTGGAAATTTTGGTTATATCCTCTAAGTATTATTTCATGATGTGCAAACTGATACCATGAGTTTACTATCAGATATACTCATTAGGTTATTTTTGTATTCTATGAAATAGAATACCCGCATATCGATTAATCCCCTATAAAAGTGTATATATATATGTATGTGTGTATATCTATCTATCTATCTATCTATCTATCTATCTATCTATCTATCTATCTATCTGTCTGTCTGTCTGTCTGTCTGTCTGTCTGTCTGTCTGTCTGTCTGTCGGTCTGTCTGTCTGTCTGTCTGTCTGTCTGTCTGTCTGTCTATCTATCTATCTATATACATATATATATGTATATATATATGTGTGTGTATGTGTGTGTGTGTGTGTGTGTGTGTATGTGTGTATGTGTATGTTAGTATATATGTTTGTATGTATGTTTGTTGAACCCCACCTCAGTCACTAATGATGACATGATAATGTCTATTCCACAGCACACTGAAATAACAGAACTGTCTCGGGAGCCAACCTTCCTGGAAGTGGTAAACTTCATTAAACAGATCTCTTCTGGTAAAGCACTTGGCAGGGATGCTGTCCCTCCTGAAATCATGGTGGACAGAAGCTTTTTAAGAAACTGCATTACCTCTTCATAAATATTTGGATGGTAGGCCGTGTACTACATTACTTCAAGGATGCCTCAATTCAACATCTTTATAAGAACAAAGGAAACAGGTGTGTCTGTGATAATCATTGTGGAATATTGCTTCCATCTATTGCTGGTAAGATTCTTGCTTGGTCCAGAATCACAGTGCAGATTTCACTCTGGTCGTGGCACTATCAACATGATCTTTTACCTTCTACAGGTCATTTAGAAGGTATGCGAGAAAAATCAAGAGTTGTTCATGCTATTCATTGACCTTACTAAGGCCCTTGATGCCGTTAACCAGCAAGCAATATGGAAAGTTCTGAAAAAGCTTGGTATACCTGACAAGATGTTGAATGTTATCATCTTCTTTCATGAGGAAATGAAGGCTGCTGTCATGTCTGGTGGAGAACTTTCAGCTTCCTTTGATGTTACAAATGGCAAAAAGCAAAGTTGTGTTATGGCCCCTGTTTTGTTTGCACTCTACTTTTCAGTGATGCTGAAGTATGCTTTTGGCGGCATACAAAGTGGAGTCAAATTCCAGTATTGAACATGTGGTGGACTATTCATTCATCAGTGTTTCGTTTCACAAAAGGGATGATAGGGGCTCAAGACTCCTGGCAGTTTGCTGTGCTTGAAAAGCCATGTCACGCTAATTTAAAGTGTGGTTGCTCTTGTATACAGGCTCATACCATGTAACCCTCTCCAGCTGAGCATCCCTAATTTTGCAGACTCGTAGGTGCTGGTGCAATGTAAAAACACCCAGTGCACTCTGTAGAGTGGTTGGCATTAGGAAAGGCATCCAGCTGTAGAAACTATGCCAAAATAGACATGGAGCCTGAGCAACTCTTCAGCTGGACAGCTTCTGTCAAACTGTCCAACCCATGCCAACATGGAAAATGAACATTAAATGATGTTGATGATCATGAACTAAATTTTATTCAGAAATATAATGAAATAAATCATTAAAATATTTTGTGTGTTGTAGAAGTATAGCCAATTTATTGCACATAAGTTTTAGCAAAATCTTGTAATATGGACTTCGCAAGACCCATATGGATCCTGGTTGAGAACAACTACAGTAGAGTGTCATAAGAATTAAATTTGACTGCTATTTCTGACAGGTCAAGCAACGAGCAATTCAGCCTTAAGACTGTACTCTTATAGTAGTCATTATAGTTGTTGTTCTTGTTGTTTGTCTTGTTTTTGTTACAAAGGTTCACTTTCTCTTGATAGCATGAAACAGGAAGAAGAGATAAGCATCAATTATCTTAGTTTTTTATCTCAAAGTTTCAATTGCAAATAATTGAGGGTCATTAAGAGTTTAATAAATATCATTCTATCAATTGCATACGTGTGTATGGGTGGCTGCGAGACACAGGCTTGATTGTGTAGGTAAGAAATTTGGTTTCCAACCATATAGCTCCAGGTTCAGTCCCACTGCCTGGCATCTCAAGCAAGTGTCTTCTACTATAGTCCTGGGTGGATTTGGATGATGGAAATTGACAGAAGACCATCATATATATATATATATATATATATATATAGTTAATCCAAACAAGAAAACACAGAAAAAAAGAGGTATGTATGTATGTATGTATGTATGTATTTTTGTATGTATGTATGCATGTATGCATGCATGCATATATGTATGAATGTATGGGAACATGTATGTGTGTATGTATGTATGTATATATATATATATGTATGTATGTGTATGTATGTATATGTATGAATGTCTGAACATACTTTGGTTTTTTTCAGACGAGAAAAATTTCAGATGGTGAACATACAGAACAACTGTTGGCTTGATGTTTCCCCAAAATATGCACTGAAAATGATAAAAATCAAACATATAGTCAACATCATGGTGTTTGGAGTGATCACTAATGACGGCAACTTTATGCCTCCATTCATCTTCCCACACAGCCTCAGACTCAACATGGAAGCTTACATCAAGTGCCTGGAGGAGGTAGTGTTGCCCTGGGTTAAGGGGCTGGCTGCTGGAAGATGACTCTTGCAACAGGACTCTGCACCATGCCACACAAGCAGGAGAACCCAGTCATGGCTGTCAGATATCTGTGACCACATCACCCCTAACATCTGGCCACCTAACTCTCCACATTGATTATTATGTGGAGCACAGTCGAGCGAGAGACCAACAAGACTTGTAAAACCAAAGATGAACTGAAGGCAATGATTATTACAGCATTCACCAACTCAAACAAGGAGACTGTCCAGAAGAGTTGCAGGGGACTCCAAAGTCATCTGGAGGCCATGGTTGAAACCAATGGCAATTTTATTGAATAATTTTACTCTTTACTCTTTTACTCTTTTACTTGTTTCAGTCATTTGACTGCAGTCATGCTGGAGCACCGCCTTTAGTCGAGCAAATCAACCCCAGGGCTTATTCTTTGTAAGCCAAGTACTTATTCTATCGGTCTCTTTTGCCGAACCACTAAGTTATGGGGACGTAAACATACCAGCATTGGTTGTAAAGCGATGTTGGGGGACAAACACAGACACACAAACACACACACACATACACACATATATACATATATATGACGGGCTTTCAGTTTCCGTCTACCAAATCCACTCACAAGGCTTTGGTCGGCCTGAGGCTATAGTGGAAGACACTTGCCCAAGATGCCACACAGTGGGACTGAACCCGGAACCATGTGGTTGGTAAGCAAGCTACTTACCACACGACCACTCCTGCACCTATGTGAATACTGTTTAGTATTTCAAGATGTTTTTATGTAATTTTGGTAAATATGTCTGTTAAAGTGAGATGTCAGTGTTATTTTCCCTTTTGAATAATTTAGACAATACTATATTCACTGCACCCTAGTATATATTCATATATATATAAATATGTATATATGGGTGTATGTGTGTGTGTATATATATACATACACACATACATACATACATACATATACATCATATGCAAGCACACATACACACACACACACACACATATGCAGGCACACAATACCACATGCGCGCACACACACACAGAGGGACGATATGAAATGCTAGATATGTTCATTCCAGAATTATATCCTTGGATTGGCTGGTGAAATTGAATGCAAACCCTATAGGCTAGGCCAATGTGCCAAGAGTCTTCATTGCATGAGTATGTAAATGTGTGCGGTTGAATGATGGGAGAGGGTGAGGGAGGGTGTGAGAGAGATAATGAGGAAGGTGAGGAGGTAATTAGCTAGTTTGTGAAGGACAATTATATGTAAGCATGCATGTGTAAGTGATGTGCGGAAGAAATGTGATAAAATCACAGAAAGGAGGGAAGTAAAGAGAGGGTGAGTGAGATGGAGTTGGAGGTAGGTAGATGAAGAGAGACAGAAGGGAAGATAGGGTAAAAATAACGATGATGATGATGATGGTAATGATGAGGATGATGATGATGATGATGATGATGATGTGGCTAAAGATTGATTGGAACGAAGAAAAGAGTGAGAGAATATGTAACAAGGGTTAAGTATAAGAAGAGATAAATGTAAGAGAGTATAAAAGTAACTTTCAAGATGTCAAATTTACTGTCATTACAGTGAGGTGAAATTTGACCAATTAGTCAAAATATATGGGGAGAATTCACAAAATAACAAAAGACGAAGGCAGGTGGTGTAGACAACAAACAGATGTATTAGTTTAATGCTCAGGAAGTGAAAAAGTGTTTTCAGCCTACGCTCTTTCACAGAAAGGAACACGGAAAGAAACATGGAGAGAAAACAGAGAATGTGTAGTGGCTAGTGATGTATCATGGCGAATGCTGGACAGAAGGGGCACACAGAAGAGCTAGGAAGAAGGGGAGATAATAAAGTAGTGGTGATCCTAAAATGAAGGTGCTTGTGCATGTGTGTAAGAGAGTATGTATGTGTGTGTGGAAGAGGGCTGGTGACCTTGACGTGTGAAGATGTGGGGCTGGGAAGTGGTCAGTGTTAGTGTGTGCGTGGTAGTGTGATGTGATGTGTTGTGTGGTATGGTGGTGTACGGTGTAGTGGTGTGTGGTGTGGTGTGATGGTGTTGAGAGGTAGGGGAGGTGAGAGTGGAGAAAGCAAGTGTGGGGTGTGGGTAATGATGAGGGTGGGGGTAGAGGTGGGGTATGTGGGAGTGGGTGTAAGGAATGGGGTGGGGTGGGATGGGAAGGATGGGAAGGTGGGGTTGGAATGTGTAGGGGTGGGTGAGGTTAGGAGGGAGGGGTGATGATGAAGGGGAAAGGAGATGGTGGGTAGGAGTGAAGAGAAGAAGTAGGAGTTAGAGCAAGAGAAGAGAGGAGGATGGGAGGAAGTAGATATGAGGGGGAGAGAGGCAAGGGGAGGAGAGTTGAGCCCATGTGGTGCAAAGGAGGGAAAAAAGAAGATTAATCCCTGTTCACGACACAAATGGAAGTCCAGATGACCCCTGTGCTAGGACAATCCGAACACGGACAGGTGTTGCAAAGAGTGACTGGTAGAGTGGAAATGGTGTGAGACCAGAGTGTCATTGCTGGGTCAGATGTCTTTGAGGTTAGCCAAGTGGCATCCCGTTTGCCCTATGTATAGAGAAAAGTAGAAAGAGCAGCAGATGCAGTAGATGACATTGGTAGAAGTGCAGGTAAAGGAGTTGATGATGTGATAGGGTCGATGATGGGTGCTGGTGAGGAGGGTGGTGTTGGAGAGGTAAGGGCAAGTGTGGCAGTATGGATGGGAGCAAGGGAACAAGCCAGGTTGGGAAGTTGGGTTAGGGAAGAAGCTGTGGACCAAGAGGTCTCATAGGTTGTGGGCTCATTCGAAGGATGGGAGGGGTCAGTTAGGGAAGATGTGCGAAGTGGAGGGGTCAGACTGGAGTTGCCAGAAGGCTTGGAGAATGGTGCATTGGAGAGGTAGGGTGGTGGAGTGGTAGGTGAGGGAAAATGGGAGGCAGGAGATGGCGGGGCAGGTTCAGGGGGAGAGAACAGATGCACAGTCCACGGAACGTGCTCTGGCAAGGGTGGTGTGGATAGTGGTGAGGAGATATCCACATAGGATGAAGTGGCGAGCCATGAGTTGAGACTGAGTCTCAAAGTCATGGTCGTCACTACAGAGTCTGCGTAGATGGAGGAATTCGGAATAGGGGATGGAAAGCTTGGTGTGTTTAGGGTGGGAGGAGGAGTATGGATCTTTGGTCTTGTTCATGAGCCTGTTGAGCATTTTTTTCTTCCTCAATCAGGTTGATTGATTTCAAAAGTTTTCATCAAACCAGTCCTGATTTTTGATCTTAGTGAAGCTGATGACAGTGTTTGGCATTTCTGCAACTTTCCATTCTTCATCAATAGACTAGTCATTGACTAGATTAGAACTTTGATATAGTGGTTGCTATGATATGGTTGGTTTTTTACAAATGGCAATGCTTTTACATATGGTAGCATTAATACCAGCAGTCATCAGCATAAAGGCCCAATTCGGTGACAAGGACATCTCTTTTGTTGTGTTGCTGTATGATGGCACCGTCTATCATTAGATGTGATTTCTGAGCCAGATAATGGTAGTAACTTCCAATGTTTAGACCACCTTTTCTAGGACCTTCTTCAATTGAGGTGGGCAGCAATATTACTAAACAGGCATGCCCAGATACAAATGCAGGACTGGACTCTTAATTGTCACTAGATCTAAATAGGATGACTTCCAATGTACAGGTTTAGGATGAGAATCTTCCAGTTTGACCAAAATCTGCTCTTGTCATCCATTCCCTATCACCATTGGGCTTTTCAAAAGTTGGATGATGATAAAAGAAAATCAGAATAGAAGGAAGTGCTGATGACTTGAATTTGTTTAAGGTGGACCTTAATTTGCCAAGATGTGACCCACACACTTGGTTTCATAACCTTTGTCTGTAACACATATTGAATGAGTCATGCAGGATGCAGTTTTAAAACTGCTGATCTGGTTATAGTTCTGAGTGGTGCCTTCTGTAGCTTACCAGTTATATATAGCCCTCTTCATGTTCTGGTTCAACCACTGAGATCGGTTGCAATCATTATCCATTTGTTCCATGATAGGGGTTCTTCAGGGATTGGTTGCACTTAGTCTAGATCCTTGTCTTTGACCTTGCCACCAAGGGTGGCCTTACAAGTGATTTAAGACTCTCGATAGAAGTGCTTTCAGAACCATTGGTCCATGCAAACCCCTCCATTATGATCAGGAGTGACCGTCAGAAGGGTATATATATATATATAAGGGTTATGACTTTTTGATTATTTTGGAGGTAAACAATTTCCTGGATCAAGTCAAGGAACAATTTCATATAAGTAAGGAAAATAACTTTTATTTTAATTTAAAAAAAAAAAAAGCGTCACCCTCAACTGAAGAAATCTAACACCACTTTTGACCCAAATCATGCAAAATTTTAGGGGGCAGGTGTTTCATAATGCCTACACAAGTTTTTACCAAACTTGGTGCGCTGACTAAATGCAATGCAGAAGCAGTATATCTCAAATTTCAGCTTTCAAGTTTAAGTAATTTAGGAGTTATAGAGTTTTTAATTTGTTATCACTTAGGCCCTACTTTAGGAAATATCCTCTTCCTCACCTTTTTATTTCTGTGACACTAAAAACTCTGACTATATCAAACTGTTTTTCAGAGTAGTAGGCTTATCTAACTAGAGTATCTAAAATAATGTCTCATAAGAGAAGTGTTTGTGTCAATCAAAGGAAAAAAAAAATCTGCATGAAGAATCTCATGCAATTTCAAGACTCACATAGGAAAAGAAGACCTGTTCCTTTAGAAGAGCATTCTTTGGAAAACAACTGCAGGATACCAATGAAACTTCAAATTGTTGGTCACTACCTGTTCCTTGAAGGTACCATCAAAGGAAGGAAAGGAAGAACAAAGGAAATTTCTAAAGAAGTAATTTTTTATGGCAAAAGAAATTAAATTTCCCATATTTATCAATTCAAAATGTACAAGCAAAAGTAGAAAAAGTGCCAAGTACCTACGATAAATGTGTGAAACAAGGAAAATAGAATTCATGGAAAGGAGTTTTTGACATCATAAAGGAAAAGAGTGACTGACTGCAGTGAGGATAGAAGGTTATATTATCTTCAAATTGAAAGCAAAGGACATGTTGGGTATGCAACTGGAAAGGCAGCCAGTTCCAAAACTACCCATCCATCGAAAAGAAGAAAAGTGTCCTTAATGTGAACTTCAACCAGAGCAACTTCAGTGTTATTGTCAACGTCTGAAGCAGAGACTGAAAGTGAATAACAAGAGTCTGCAAAATCAGTTGAAGAAACCACACAAACAAAGAGGAAGTATAACAAAACTGGAACTGCAACCAAGTTAGTAATATCTTCCAAGTTATCAATCCAAAAAGTAGCAACAATTTGTTGACAATTATCTCAAGATGGAGTCAATGTTGAGACTTTTTCCCAATCTGGTATTTACAAATCAACAATCAAAGAAGCTGTTAAACTAAAAGAGAAAATGAAGAAAACACTACATTTAGAAAACTGATCATTGCGTTTTGATGGAAAACGTATTGATAACCAAGAATATCAAGTGCTAGTTTTAAAGAATGAGCAGGGGGAAGTTAAGTTAGAAGCACTCCAATTACCAAGCAGAAAAGCCGATACTGTTGTGAAAGGAATAACAGCTGTTTTAGTTGAGTACAATTTATGGAACTGTGTAAAGATGATTGTTGCTGATACAACAAGTGTGAACACTGGGAAAGGAAATGGCATTATTGCTCAGTTGCAAAGACTGTTTGTTCAAAAGGGTTTGAAAGAATAGCAATTTATTGGTTGTCAGCATCATATCCTTGATAGAACTCTTTGTGTTGTGATGGATAACAAACTTGGAGAAAAAAGTCATCTCCCAATATTGAATATACATTTATCCAAGAGCTTCTAAGTAATTTCAACAGTGGTGAAGAAAAGATTACTGAATCAGCAGGATGGTGAGATGACATGAAATTTCTATTTAATTTGATCAGAGGTTTTTGTTTATTTGAAGAAACTGGAAAATTTCCTACTGTGAAGTTTCAAAAAAATAACCATCTTAAGTCATGTAAGATGGAATTCTCAAACAATAGCAGCTCTTTTGGCATTTATTCTTCTACCAGAGTAAAGACTTTTGCTTCTCAATGTTTGCTGATTCATCTCTTACAGCTGTAAAAAACTCTGTAAAAAACTTTTTAGTCGAGAACCATCAAAACTGGAAATTCCCAGGACAAATCAGAGTGCAGAATGGGCAATCAAATGCCTTCAAGATCTTTATGACATTAATAAAAAGGAGGAGAAACTTCAGCTTTGATTTATTTTATCTAACAAAACATATTAATTCTCTGTTATGTTTAAAAATTTGCTAACATTCAGTACCCGTTTTCTTATACAGTTATTTAAAATTGGAATTAAACTATGAAGTTAAAAATATGTATTGCTTTTAATTTTGTATATTATTTGAATACTTGAGTGACCTCTGTCTTAAAATAACCTAGTTTTGAACCTTTGCAGAGAGCAATTTCAATTCAGTAATCTCAAAAATGTATAAATGCACTTTTATTTCACAGCTCTGTTGTGTTTACAAGGATTTAGGCAATGAAAATACTGAAGTGTGAATCTAGTGCCACTTAGTGATTATAGTTTTAAAAGTCCATAACTCCGAAACTACTTCAACTAGAAAGCTGAAATTTCAGATATACTATTTCTGCATTGCACTGAGTCAGCACACCAAGTTTGGTAAAAAGTTGAACAAGCGTTATGAACCCCACTAGAATTTTACATGATTTGGGTCAAAAGTGATGATCAATTTCTTACGTTGGGGGTGACATTTTTTCAAATAAAGCAAAATATATGTTAGTTTCCCGATTTTTATGAAATTATTCATCGAATTACCGTATAGGGTTACTAGGTAATGAAAAAGTCATACCCCTAATACACACACACACACACACACACACACACACACACACACACACACACACACACATGCACATACACATTCATACACGTATATATACACATATATGCATATATATATGTAAATTTGTGTGTGTATATGTGTTATATATACATGTATATACATATATTAAAGGAAGAGTGAAACAAAACCAAGGCAGGACAAGCTTAGATCATTTTAAAATATTTTAATTGATGTAAAGGTTAATTAAAAGTCAGGAAAAGTATATGTATATATATATATATATGTGTGTGTGTCTACACACACACACACACACATTATACTTCACTCATGACATCCAAAAATTGTAAAACAAATGTTGCTTTTACAAGTTGACTTTTAAAGACAACACCCACTCCTAATTTTGTTTTTATTTTCAAAACTATTGGATTAATTGATACTACTGGAGTTACCTCCCTTGACTGTTACTTTAAAATTTTAATTGCAATGATAATTTAATCAGTTATCTTTTATCTTTTACTACTTTTAGTCGGTAGACTGTGGCCATACACCACCTAGAGGAATTTTTAGTTGAATGTATCGACCCAAGTACTAATTTTATTTCAAAGTATTGGTTCTTATTCTATTGATCTCTTTTGCTGAGTCACTATCTTACAGAGACATAAACACACCAACACTGGATGATAATGGTTGTCAAGTTGTGGTGGGGTGGCGAAAAACACATACACACAAAGAGACACACACATATGTATATATATACATATATACAATGGGCTTCTTTCAGTTTCCATGTACTAAATCCACTCACAAAACTTTGGTATGCCTGAAGCTATAGTAGAAGACATCTGCCCAATGTACCGTGTAGTGGGACTGAACTTGGAACCATGTGGTTGGGAAGTAAGATTCTTACTGCACAGCCACACCTGCGCATATGTTAATTGAAGTTTTTCAACTCACTATATATATGTGTGTGTTTGTGTGTGTGTGTGTGTGTGTTTGTGTGTGTGTGTATGTGTTAGCATGTGGGTATACACATACATATATACATATGCACATGCAAACACACACACACACACACAAACACACACACACACAAACACACACACACATGAATAAATTAACAAGAGACAGAAAAGTATGTATGTATATTTTCATGTTTATATATGTGCATATGTAAGTGTATATATACACATATGTGTATGTGTGTGTGTATCTTTCTCCCTCTCTCTTTCTCTCTCACTCTCTCTCTCTCTTTCTCTCTCACTCTTTCTCTTTCTCTCTCACTCTCTCTCTTTCTCTCTCACTCTCTCTCTAAATATATATATATTTATATATATATATATATACATACACACACACACACATACATATATACACATATATACATATATGTATATGTATACATATGCATAAACACATACATATACGCATATGCATACATAGACACACACATATAAACATGCAAATATATATATATATCCACACACACACACACACAGCACACACAGAGAAATATATGAAGGTAGATAGATGGATAAATAGATACATCTAAATAGATATACATATATATCTGTGTGTGTGTTTGTGTGTGTGATTGTGTGTGTGTGTGTGCATGTGTGTGTGCATTTGTGTGTGTATTTATACATACACACATGCACACAACAAAGACATCCACATGCAGTATGCAGCAGAGCATCACATATGTCTGCTGTGTGTGTATGTGTGTGTGTGTGTGTGTGAAAGAGAGGGAGAGAGAGAAAGAGAGAATCTGTTTGTATTTCTATCACTCTCTCTCTCTCTCTTTCTCTCTCCCTCTCTCATTGCATGTGTTGTCCTATGACTGTGTCAGTTGTACGAACAGAAGGGAAGACTTAAATGCTGTAGAGAAAATTAGATTAAGACATGCATGATACAAGTATTATAAAAAAACATCAATTGACAATATGTAATGAAAAGGTGCCTGATAAATAATTTGGAAGGGCAATTTGAAGGATAAAAGAGTTTTTAAAATTTTGTTAAAAAAAAAAACATTTTATAATTTTGTTTTACATTTACATTTTATAACTTTTTTGTCGTTTGTGTGTGAAAACTTAACCTACATATTTCAGATGAAGGTCAGGTCTTGTGAATAAATTTTTGTAGGAAAAACAAAATGTCCATATTACAGCAAGTTGAGTTGTAGCAGCAATGGAGGCAATACTTTGTGTGTCTCCCTGATTTTGGGAATTGATACACTGTATCTCAGCAAGTTGTATTGTAACGGGTGACAAAAAAAGGGTCGGCAACAAGCAGAGGCATCAGAAAGGACCACCAACTCATACCAGCATGGAAAAGTGTTTTTGAAATGAAACACTGATGATGATGATGATGATGATGATGATGATGATGATGATGATGATGATGTCGATGACGACGACGACGATGATGACGGTGGCGGTGGCGGTGGTGGTGATGATGATGATGATAGTAATGATGATGATGACAACAAGGAAGCGGAGGCTAGTGGTAGTGGTGTTGATGGTGGTGGTGGTGGTGGTGTTAACGATGGCAGCAATAACAGTGGTGATGATGAAAATAATTATCACGAGCATGATGATGGTGATGATAATGATGATGATGACAATGATGATGGCAAACAGTGAGAACAGTTATGATGACAATAATACAGTAAGGTGATGATGATGATTATTTCCAGAGACAAGTAAAGAAAAAACAAACAATGCATCTAATACTTAATCTTCTTCAATATGAAAGAATATGTATGTATGTATGTATGTATGTATGTATGTATCTATCTATCTATATATAAATCTCTCTCTCCTCTCTCTCTCTATATATATATATATATATATATATGTATATGTATACATACATGTATATATGTATATACATATGTAAATATATATATATGTATATATGCACATATATATATATATATATATATATTATATATATATAGATATATATATTTATATATATATATTCTTTTATCCATTTTTTTGTTTCAGTCATTTGACTGTGGCCATGCTGAAGGCACTGCCTTTAGTTGAACAACTCGATCTCAGGACTTATTCTTTGTTAGCCTAGTACTTATTCTATTTTTCACTTTTGCTGAACCGCTAAGTTATGGGATGTAAACAACACAACATCAGTTGTCAAGCGATATATATATATATATATATATATATATATATATATATATATATATATAACATAATATACAACTTCCCTTTCATTCAGGTCTAACCTAGTACCAGAATGCATCATACTTTCACTAATTGCTTTCAGTGCTTATGTACATATGAGCAAACACATATAACCCTTCTCAGTCACCACTCCCCACACCACCACCACTACCACTGCTCTTTGATCCAGCAGAACATCCAGGATTTGACTTGTGAATAAAAGGAGAGTGAGAAGGAGGGTAGCAACAGTAGTGAACTGGTACTATTATTATTCATTGAAAGGCAAGATGAAAAGTAAAATTGGTGCTGGTGATTTGAACCCAGAGCACACAGAACTGGAGCAAACATCACAATGCATCCTATCGAATGCTATACAAATTCTGTTGAAGTGCATTGGAACTAACATGTCTGAAATGTTGGCTGCTTTGCTTGTCATGCAGAATCAGCTTTCCCTCTAACCCTCCCCCCTACCACCACCTTCTTTTCCTCCTCCTCCTCCTCCTCCTCCTGTAATTTTATGCCCTTATTCATAGGAAAGAGCTTTTCTCATATGTCTGTTTCACTAAATACATGATTATATTCAAAGTTTTATCTCTTTTATTTTAGATTTTTCAAAGATTCTTTATTAGCTTTCTACAATTGGATTGTAACACAATAGACTTCCTAAATCCATATCTGAGATTTCTAGACTTTGACAGTCTCATTTTCAAAAATGCGTTGAATACATTTGGCATCTCTGTTGTTTCTTATATACTGAACAAATTCATGTAAACTTTTTCACCAAACGTTTCTTTGAAACTGTTAACATTATGCACCAATCGTCACTTTTTGATTTGTTTGTTATAGTCAATACATACATAAATGATTGCATGCATCAATCTATCCATACATACATACATACATACATACATACATACATACATACATACATACATACATACATACATGCATGCATTCATGCATGCATGCATGCATACATACATACATACATACATACATACATGCATTCATGCATGCATGCATGCATACATACATACATACATACCTACATACATACATACATACATACATGCATGCATGCATGCCTGCATACATACATACATGCATGCATGCATACATACATACATACATACATATCTACATACATACATACATACATACATGCATGCATGCCTGCATACATACATACATACATACCTACATACATACATACATACATGCATGCATGCCTGCATACATACATACATACATACATGCATGCATACCTACATACATACCTACATACATACATACATACATACATACATACATACATACATGCATGCATGCCTGCATACATACATACATACATACATACATACATACATGCATGCATGCCTGCATACATACATACATACGTACATACGTTCATACATACATACAGACATACATATGCAATACAAACACAAACACACACATATACATACATACATACATACATACATACATACATACATATAAATGGAACAGACAAGAGAAGAGAGGTGAAAGAATAGATGTTTATTCCATTTCTTTACAGCTGTTTCATAATCTTGTTATATAATAAATATTACACTGACGTTTGCACATATAAGTGTACTGAGAAGTAAACAGATTAGCATTGTGAATGATACATTGAATGTCTATTATTACTATGTATGTATGTATGTATGTATGTATGTATGTATGTATGTATGTGTGTGTTTGTGTTTGTATTGCATATGTATGTTTGTATGTATGCTCATTTGTATGTATAGATCAATACAAGCATTTATGTATATATGTGTATACATATGTAGGTATGTATGTAAGAGAGAGAGATAGTGATAGAGATAGCTGGAGAAAAAGAGAGAGAGAGAAAGGAAGAAAGAAAGTGGTAGAAAGGGAAGTGAGAGAGAGAGAGAGAGAGAGAGAGAGAGAGAAAGAAAGAGAGACTATAACAGTATTATCAATTACCACAAAGCTCATCGAATGTGAAAATTTGTTTTCATTGATATGTGTATTAGATAACTCACTGCTTCATAACATGCACACACACATGCATGCACACACACACACACGCACACACACATAACACAACTATATTTACAATTTATAACATGGAATTGTGTATGCTATAATTTCATATACTTGTCTATAAATAATGGTAGGCCTGGGTGATAAATAGTAAGATTGATATCTTCCCAAATGGACACTATCTACCTATATTAGAGATGTCAGCCATTCCCAGACACCCTGTTTGACCTTTCTAGCTTATGAGTGATTCCATTGTTGGCATCCATATGAAAGACCAGAACAGATGTGTGCATGTGCATGTTGTATGCATGTTTGTATGTCCGGAATGGGTGTGTGTTTGAGTGTGTAGTGTATGCTTGAGGGAAATTCCTCTCTCTCTGTTATATATACATAAATACAGATGTAGTGGATAACAGCTAGCCTTCGGCTGCCCTTTTGGACCCTGTTGTGTCCACTACACTGATTGGTTGGTATTGGTGCAACTTGTCTCTTGCTCTATTGCATGCCAATATGCAACCCAACCAATCACAGCCTTCTGATAAGGTCACATGAGACAGTCTCTGCTAAACCTCCAGTGAGCTGACTGCTCTCTATAAAATTCTAACCTCACATTCAGTTCCAGGCCTTTTAAGGTCTAGCCACTGACCACACAGGATACAGCCAGTTCCAGCAACAACACAACAGCAGCCATGTGGAAAGTCACCAACTTTGTTGAACAGCATTCGGCAACCTCCATCTCCATCGCCACCATTTGTCTCAACATCAACATCTCTCTCCGTACTCACACTGGTTATAACACTGCAATTTTCATGAATTATTTCACCATGGATCAACAGCGAATATACAACCTGTGAGAACTCCTGTACCAAGTAACCCAGGCAGCAGCTTTACAGCCACAACTTTGTACAACACATACCGCGCCAGCTCTGCACCATTGCCGCAACTTCTTGATACAGCATTTCAACTATCATGTACCTTGACTACAAACTGGTATTTATCATCCTTGTGTCTGAACATTCTTCTAACATTATATTATAGACTCTTTCAATGCTTTGTACTTATTGCTCACGCATACATCCATGTTTGTACACACACACTTTGTGTTTCTCTTTTCTTTCTGGCACATATATGCATTTATCCTTTTCGTATTTATTGTAATTGACTGTGTGATGTGCAAAGGAGCCATTCTTGTCACCTCACTTCGCACGGTCGCTTATAAGTGTGTCTAGAACAGATGTGTACTTCTATGTGTCTAGAACTAGTGTATGATTGTATGTGTCTAAAACAGGTGTGTTTGTATGTATTAAAAAACAGGTCTGCATTTGTATGTGTCTACAACAGCTGTTTGTGTATCTCTAGAACTGGTGTGAATATGTATGTCTAGAACAGATGTGTGCAGCATGTGTCTAGAACAAATGTGTGTTTGTATGTATCTAGAACAGGTGTGTGCTTGTATGTGTCTAGAACAGATGTCTGTTTGTTTGTGTCTATAACAGGTGTGTGCTTGTATGTGTCTAGAACAGGTGTGTACTTGTATTTTTCTGGAACAGATGTGTGTTTGTGTATCTCTAGAACAAGTGTGTTTCTGTGTGTCTAGAACAGATATGTGTCTGTATGTGTCGAGAATGAGTATGTGCTTGTATGTGTCTAAAACAGGTGTGAAAATATATGTAAGTATGTATGAATGTATGTATGTCTGCATGTATGTATTGCATATGTATGTGTGTATGCATGCTCATTTGTATGTATACATCAATACAAGCATTTATGTATATATGTGCATACATATGTAGGTATGTATGTGAAAGAGATAGTGATAGAGATAGCTGGAGAGAGAGAGAGAGAGGAAGAGAGAGAGCGAAAGGAAGAAAGAGAAGTGAGTGAGAGAGTGTTAGTATCTTTTATATTTCGCTTGTTTTGGTCATTAGACTGCGTCCATGCTGGAGCAACATCCTAAAGGGTCCTAGGACTTATTTTAAGCATAAGTACTAGGGTTAAATCTATCAGTTTATTTTTGCAGAACCCACTAGGTTATGGGGACATAAACACACCAACACCGGTTGTCAAGCTGTGTCGAGGTACAAACACAGACATGAAGACAAACGCACAGATACACAGACACACTTACAGACACACACACACATACACATGCACAGACACATGCACAGACACACACATACATATATATATGAGGGCTTTCAGTATCTATCAAATCCACTCACAAGGCTTTGGTTGGCCTGAGGCTGTAGTAAGACACTTGTTCAAGGTGCCACACAGTGTGACTAAACCCCGGAACCATCTTTTCCAAAGATTATCCAAAAGTAACAAAAAGCATGAGAAATATCAGGGATGGTTCTTCTTGAATCCAATATAAAACAAAAATCAAAAAAAAAAAAAATCTAAGTATTGAAAGCACGAACAAAATAAAACTAAATAAATAAATGAAAATGACAATAAATCAATCAATCTTCCACCCACCAATGGTCCCACCACCCTCAACTCTTCCAACAGAGCTGGTGTATGACCTGGAACCCATTAGAACAGAGAGAAATACAGAGATAACATTAATATGACATGGCAAAGTAAACAATAGTATCGGTGAAAGATCAAAATAAATGAAACACACACACACACACACACAAACACATGCATGCACAAATGTACATATATATGTGTATATTTACATATATCTAGCCATACAAACACACACATACATTGTGAGATATATATATATATATATTACAAAATAAGAAAATGGAGGAATAAATTTCTTTCAATCATCAACTACCAGATAATACCAATTCATATAATTTACTAACTAATTATTTAGATTAAATAGGAACATCCAAATCCAACAGAATAAAACAATATACATCAATAAGTAAGATAATACCATAAGAATAATACATATAAAATAGCTCTTACAGCTGTTTCAGCCTGTAGATAAGAGTATCTCATTATGCCCATATTAGTCAGATGTATTGAGGTAATATGCAGTTAAAAATGAGTTACTTATATATATATATCTCAAGGCCTCGTCAGAGATTATAAATTACAATTATAAAGATATAAAATGAAGATATAAAAGGCAAATATGAATATTAAAGAAGGTACACATATACAAGAATATGCATATATACATATATACATATACATATAAGTGTATATACACCTACATATTAGCCTTTCTGGGTACTTTACTGGCAGTATATTGGATAAATGATATCCCATAGTGGGTTACACTCATAACCCCTATCTCACTTTGTACTTTTATGTTTCACCCCTGAGGCTGTGGCCATGCTGGGGCACTGCCAGTGT
>NC_043016.1:24501455-24516455 GCF_006345805.1 Octopus sinensis | reverse complement strand
GGCATTAATCTTACTGTTCTCAGCGGATTTACAAAGATTATGGTCAGAGCTCCTTTTTCCTAATAAACCCATTAACTGTCTTCCTACCTAAGAGATCCATTGCCAATGAATGGAGACATGTTTAGAAACAGTTTATGATTCCTTTAGAACTTGTAATTCTTTCAATAATTTTTCCAAAGCTTCTCTTTATTAAGCCTTGTATATTTCATCATGTTTTGTTTTTTTTTGCAACACTTATGCACTTTGGTTTTAGATATTTAGCCCTAAGTAACTATAGTCCAACAAACCTATGATCAAAACCTGTGAAAAGTTGCCTGTTGGCAACATTTTTGTGAAGGCATGTGACTTACTGATAAAAGTATTCGACTCATGATCATGAGGTCATGGTTTCAATTCCTGGTGGTGCATCATGTCCTTAAGCAAGGCATTTTATTTCACATTGCTCCAGTCCACTCAGCTGGTAAAAATGAGTAGTACCTGTAATTCAAAGGGCCATTCTTGTCACATTCTGTGTCACACTGAATCTCTTTGAGAACTACAATAAGCATATGTGTGTCTTGGGAGTGCTCAGCCACTAGCATGTTAAAATTAACATGCTAGTGGCTGAGCAAATCCACTCACAAGACTCTGGTTGGCCTGAAGCTGTAATAGAAGACACTTGCCCAAGATACCATACAGTGGGACTGAACCCAGAATTGTGTGATTGTGAAGCAAACTTCTTACCACACTGCTACTCCTGAAAATTTAACATAAGAAGCAATTATTCACATAAACATCTAAAAAGAGAGACATGCTGGATGAAGGACTATAAAAATATGTGTAGAACAATATAACAGAAAATATGTCTGTCTGCACAAAAGCAACTCTATCCAGAGCATGTAGTGTCCTCCAGTTCAAGAAAAGAAACTTGTCCATAGGAATCTCTTTATATTAAATACAGAGATCCAAGTTCCCATTCACAGTGTTGCTTCTATTTTATTGATTCCTTTGATCCTAACCTGCTCAACACTGCCCCTGGAGTGCTCAGACTGTTCAGTTGATCAGATCATCTGGAACTGCCACTTGGGAGTGCTCAGACTGTTCAGTTGATCAGATCAGCTGGAACCTTCATTGTCATAACAGACAGAGTGCCAGTGCAAGTGTAATTAGGACTATATTATCTAATAAGATCTTCTTCATTGTTGGAATTGTTAGGTACCAAGTTAGACTTGATCCATTATGTCTGTGATCAAAGATGTTCCAGCTGTGACCATCACACCTTTTATTCAGCTGTAGTATATCTAATAGAGAAGGTGCATGGCTCAGTGGCTTGAGTGTTGGGCTTACAATCATGAAATAGTGAGTATGATTCCCAAACCAGGCTGTGTGTTGTGTTCTTGAGCAAGACACTTTAATTCATGTTGCTCCAGTTCACTCAACTGTAGAAATGAGTTGTGATGTCTCTAGTGCCAAGCTGTATTGGCCTTTGCTTTTCCCTTGGATAACATCAGTGGCATGGAGAGGGGATACTGGTATGCATAAGTGATTGCTGGTCTTCGATAAACAATCTTGCCCAGACTTGTACCTTGAAGGAGAACTTTCTAGGTGCAATCCCCTGGTCATTCATGACTGAAGAGGGTCTTTTAGTATATCTAGGACTATAACTGTATAATAAATGCTTCCTTATTGTTGTTTAGCACCAAGTCAGACTTTATCCAGCAGACTTATGATTAGACATTCCAGCGGTGATAATCCTATCTTTTATTCAGCTGTAGTGTAACTAGTGTCATCTTATCTATTGAGTCTTTTTGTTGTTGTTGTGGTGGCTTTTGATATTGTTTAGTCCAGGTCAAACTTGATCCAACAGACCAATAATTAAAAAATGTTCCAACCATGACCATCACATTTTTTATTCAGATGTCATTTATCCAGAACTGTATTATCTTTCCTTGTTGCTGTTGTTGTATTATTTGGCCCCATACAGACCTGTTCCAGGAGACTAAGGATCAAAGGTGTTCTAGCTGTAACTATTTCATCTTTTAATTTAGACATAGTGTATCTACAACTAATATATTCCCTTGTTACTGTTGCTATCATTTAACCCTATGCAATTCCAATCCTGTAGACCAAGGACCAATGATGTTCTAGGTATGACAAGGTTTTCTTGCTGCTATGAAATGTGAATTCTGTTTTTGGTGGATTCTTTCTTTGGAAGAATACAAAGTGTGTAGTTTAGACAATTTACTTTAGATCAATGGTTTAACCTTTTCATACTTTTGTAGTTTAATAATTCCCTTCATGAAGGGGTATTTGTGAAATACATCATTGCTACAATAATGAGAAAAACCAATCCCCTCTCTCCATTTCAGTTCTTTTGTTTCCAAATTTCTATTGAAATGCTCTGCATTTGTTTAATTTAATTTTGAAAATAATGAAGAATTTAGTAAAATAACTTTGTCATTATTAAGCTGGAATTCGGAACATAAATTAACATGAAACTTTGATGGAAAGTTTTAAATCAGATCACTTTAACCTTTTTGATACTATATCAGTTTTGAAACACTGCCTTACTTTCAATTTAGGCCCAGATCAGACTGGGCCTGGTGCAGCCTTCTGGCTTCCCAGACCCCAGTTGAATTGTCCAACCCATGCTAGCATGGAAAGCGGACGTTAAACGATGATGATGATGATGATGATGATGATGATGATGAAAAATATAGTAAAATAACTTTGTAATTGTTAAGCTGTCATCTGGAATACAAATTAACATAAGATTTTGATGGATGGTTTTAATTTAGATTATCAACATCAGTTAACATCTGCTTTCCATTCTAGCATGGGTTGGATGGTTTGGCAGGAGCTGGCTAGGCATACTTTTTTATTTTTATGACAGGATGCCCTTCCTAATGCCAACCACTCTGCAGAGTGGACTGAGTGCTTATTAAGTGGCACCAGCACAAGTGAGGTCAGCTTTGGCATGGTTTTTACTGCTGGATGCCCTTCCAAATACCAACTACTTTACTTAGATAACTTTAAAAGCAAGAAGTTTGTATCATAGAACCAGGGGCAGTTTTGAGCAGGTTAGGATCAAAGGAATCAATAAAATAGAAGCAACACTGTGAATGGGAACTTGGACCTCTGTGTATTTAATATAAAGAGATTCCTATGGACAAGTTTCTTTTCTTGAACTGGAGGACACTACATGCTCTGGATAGAGTTGCTTTTGTGCAGACGGACATATTTTCTGTTATATTGTTCTACACATATTTTTATAGTCCTTCATCCAGCATGTCTCTCTTTTTAGATGTTTATGTGAATAATTGCTTCTTATGTTAAATTTTCAGGAGTAGCAGTGTGGTAAGAAGTTTGCTTCACAATCACATGATTCTGGGTTCAGTCCCACTGCATGGTATCTTGGGCAAGTGTCTTCTATTACAGTTTCGGGCCAACCAGAGTCTTGTGAGTGGATTTGGTGGACAGAAACTGAAAGAAGCCTATCGTGTGTGTGTGTGTGTGTGTGTGTGTGTGTGTGCGTGTGCGCGTGTGCGTGTGCGCGTGTGCGCATGCATGTATGTGTCTTTAAGTCTGAGTTTGATCCCCACTGCTGCTTGATAACCAGTGCTGGTGTGTTTACATCCCTCTAACTTAGTGGTTTGAGAAAAGAGATCGATAGAATAAATACCAAGCTTTCAAAAGGAAAAAAAGTACTGGGGGGTTGATTCATTCAACTAAAAATTCTTCAAGGTGGTGCCTCGGCATGGCGGCAGTCTAATGACTGGAACAAATAAAAGACAAAAGATAGGGAGAGGACTTATATAAAGAAATTATAGAGACCTTGGCACATCATCAGTTGAGTTTTCTGTCTACTCTTTTACCCTTTTATTCTTTTACTTGTTTCAGTCATATGACTGTGACCATGCTGGAGCACCACCTTTAGTCGAGCAAATCGACCCCAGGACTTATTCTTTGTAAGCCTAGTACTTATTCTATTGGTCCATTTTGTCGAAGCACTAAGTTACAGGGACATAAGCACACCGGCATCAGTTGTCAAGTGATGTTGGGGGAGACAAACACATAAACATACACACACATACATATATATATATAAATATATATGACGGGCTTCTTTCAGTTTCCATCTACCAAATCCACTCGCAAGGCTTTAGTCAGCCCGTGGCTATAGTAGAAGACACTTGCCCAAGGTACCATGCAGTGAGTCTGAATCCGGAATTATGTGGTTTGTAAGCAAAGCTACTTACCACGCAGCCACTCCTGCGACAATTTTCTATTCATACTTTAATCCTGACAAATACTTCTTTCTTTCATTCTTTTTTAAACTATGTTCAACTCTTTTGATACCAACCTGGCTTTGACACGAATTTCCTGTTTTAAAGCGATTATAATTAAAACCTTCTGACATATTTCAAGTTAATTTTTGCTCTAAATACCAGTTTTATATATGTGTAGAACAATAAAACTGAAAATATGCCAGTCTGCAAAACAGTAGCTCAATCCGGCATGAGTGGCGTCTTTGACTTTGACAAAGAGACCTGTTCATGTGGATCTCTTTATATTAATCCTTTAGTATTCAGATTGCTCTGTCAAATGCAATGCCTATTTATTCACATTGCTTTGATTTAATCATGCATTACATTGTTGCTCTGAGATTTTGAAGATACAATTGCTTATTTTTAGAATAACATTAAAGCAGAGGTGTAAGAGGCCAGAATCTAACTGATTTGAACATAAAATAGGTAGGATATATTTTAGTTGAATATGGCCAGTTTATATGCTAAAGGTTTAAATACATTGAGATCCAAGTTCCCATCCATAATGCTGCTTGTGTTTTATTGTCAAAGTTAATTTACTAAAATGTTCATTATTTTCATAATTAATTGAAACAAAGGCAGTTGTTTTTTTTTTAAAGAAACATGGTAATAAAAGGGTTAAGATGTAAATATACCTGGTTTAATATTCTTTTTATGAGAAAAAAATCAAAATAAGTGCAGGAGTGGCTGTGTGGTAAGAAGCTTGCTTCCCAAACACATGGTTCCCAGTTCAGTCTCACTACATGGCACCTTGGGCAAGTGTTTCTACTATAGCCTCAGGCTGACCAAAGCCTTATGAATGGATTTTGGAAGATGGAAACTGAAAGAAGCCTGTCATATGTGTGTGTGTGTGTGTGTGTGTGTGTGTGTGTGCGTGTGTGTGTGCATGTGTGAGTGTGTATGTGTGTGTGTGTGTGCATGTGTTTGTTTTTGTGTTTGTGTGTTTGTGTTTGTCCCTCACCACTGCTTGGCAACCGGTGTTGGTGTGTTTATGTCCCCATGACTTAGTGGTTCAGCAAAGAGACCAACAGAGTAAGTACCAGACTTAAGGAATAAAGAAAAATGTTTTGGGTATTATTCATTTGACTAAAATTCTTCGAGGCAATGCTCCAGCATGGTTGCAGTCTAATGACTGAAATGAATAAAAGAATGAAGGAAGCCCTTTTAAATACCCAGCACACCACTGCAACCCCTCCATGATAGTTGCCACTCCCTTTGTGAGCTCACAGTACTTTTAAGGGAATATTGTTGCCCTAGTTAGAAACTACCATTTTGGGTATTCATGACTAAGCCACCTTTAAGTTAGTGTGTTTGAAGCAGAGATTAAATCAAAATTTTTATAAAATTAATAAAATTATTAAGATATAAGTAAAATTATTTTATGCTCTTAAAGAAAGTAAAATTCACAAAACATATTCAAACATGTTCAAATATATTCAGTAGAAATTGAAGAGAGCTTAGTATCAGTATGTGTTAGTAATAGACAAATCGGTTGTTGGTGTTGTTGTTGTTGCTGCTGCTGTTGTTGTTATTGTTGTTGTTGTTGTTGCTGCTTTTGTTGTTGACGTTGTTGCTTCTGTCTAGTTCCAGGTCAGTCTTAATGGTGCAGGTCTTTGATCAAAAGCTAGCTACAGGGACCAACTTGTCTCTTTTTTTTACTTCAGGCATTGTGTACGTGTCCCTTTTATGACAATAAGTCAGAGGTGAAAGATTTTTTTATGCTATGAGGTCATATTAAAGTTAGTTGCTGTGAAACAAGGCAAAATTAGGGCTTTTATTTTTATATCTCTATATCTATAAATGGCAAAATGTCTGCGTATCTGTGTGTCTGTGTGTCCTTTATACAAATCCACAGTTTTTCATGTAAAAGGCTCACATTTTCTATGGGCTTTCAAAACTGTCTGAGGGTGGTCGTGAAGATCTTTTCATTTCCCCAGTCACCCCAGAAAGACATTAAAAAAATCGATAAACCGACCCCTTATGCCCTTAAGTTATGGGCATATCCATTCAAAATCGCTAACACATAGAAATTTGTATATGGTGCGTGCGTACAAGTAGATACGCCAATAGACTGCCAGCTGTTTTTTGATTGCACGGAGATAATTTTACCCCTGACAGTTGAATGTGTTTGTGCATTTGCAGACAGTCTGTATGAGTCAGTGCATTTTTGTGTTTTGCGAAGATGCCTTGTCATGTGTTTTGGCATTCAAACGTGCACGCTTTCTTGATTTGAGAAATGCAGGGAATAATTAATGAGTTAAGATCTCCAAAGCTACATTCTTCAATGGTCCTTAATCCAATGCAGTTGTCCTCCTCTGAAACAAACCTACCATGCACATCTCCACAGCCAATTTCCTCTACAGCCATGTCATTTAGAACCCCTAGGATGGGTTAGTCATAGATCAGGATTAGAAGCTGCCTATTAGAGGCTCCCGAGCCCTCTTCCGTAAGGTTAGTCTAGGTTTTGGTTGAAGGCTTAGTTGTGTTCCGAACTTAACCTCCTCCATTTCAGTGGATCGGGAGCCCAATTAGCCTTCTGACAAAAAGGCATACCTATTATTAATACCTTAGTTGAACTTGATGTCTTACGTGCTTCTATGCATCATGAACTTATAACTATTGACCTTACTGCGTTACTTGCTTCAATGTGTCATACTTATAAAATCACTTTTTGAATGCTGTTTTTTGTGTTCTAATTGCTCTCAACGGAATCAGCATTTTTTTCTTCCCACCATTGCTATTCGCTCATAGGACGAGGGGGTTAGGTGGGGGGGGCTTGGTGTCAAAAGGGCTGGCATGTGCAACTTGATCACTTCTGCCAGTAAAACTCCCAACCCATGTGTTCCCGTCACGACACTGATTGTGCAGAACTGTGTTGGGTGTGAAACCAAAACTCAACAAATGAGATTTACGTGTGTTTTCAAAATCATGCTATTGCGGCCAGATTCAAGTTTTACACTTTCTTCTGCCTCCTTTTTTGTCCAACTAATGGCATGTGCACAGTCCTACTAATTTTCCATGGTTATGCCATTCCAGGTGTGAAAACCGAAGTTCAATGAATATTAATTACTCTCATAAAAAGCTCCAACTAGTTCATAAACATCAAAATTGGCCCGGGCTGAAATGTGATAAGAAACTTAGCTCTTGATTTAATGAGAAATTTTTACTACAACCCGGCAACGAACAACAAGCACTAGCACTAGACCTGGCAATGCCGGGTCAAAGTGCTATTAAATTCACACAAACACTACTAAAACAAATGTGGCAGAGTTTTGAAACAAAAGGTAAAAAAGCAGCCCAACTATAACTTAATTTTTAAAAAAATTTCTTCAGATTCCTGTTTTAACTCTTTTGTTACCATATTTATCATTTCTACTGAAATACACTATCTTCATTTCAATTCATTTTGTAAACAATGAAGAATTTAGTAAAATAATTGTTATTAAGCTGGTGTTTGGCAGATAAATCAACACACACATGCACGTGCACACACATGTGCATGTGTGTATCCACACCCACACAAACACACACATACATTGCTCTTCTTATCAAACATGACTAATACTCATAGTTAAAATGCTTTTATTAACATTCCTCACTGGTTGATAAACAAGTTATCATTGGCCATAACAAAGTGTACATATAATATAAGTCTTCATTTTTTTTAACATCAAGAAAATTATACAGAGAAAAGATGCATGTGTGTGTGTGTGTTCCTTTACAGTGTAGAGAGGTGAGTATACTTACTGGTATGTGTGTGTTTGTGTGGGTGTGGATACACACATGTACATGTGTGTGTTGATTTATCTTCCAAACATTGGTGGAAACTGAAGGTTATGAAAAGGCTAGATATACTGAGTTATTTTCCACAGTTTGCAAGATGCTCATAAGTAAGCTCACAACAACCTGTAATGCTCATTAATTAACATCTGTCTAAATCAATGGTTCTTAACTGGGGTCCATATGGCTTCTGAGGGTCCATATAAGACTTTTGTGGTCCATGCAACAAAATACTAAATTGGGGACCTACAATAGTATTTTAAGGGCCCCTGAAAAACTTTTTACTTTAGATGTATGTATTGGTGGCATGTGAAAAAAACATTCAGGCGAGGTCATTGCCAGTACTGCCTGATTGGCCCCCGTGCCAGTGGCATGTAAAAGCACCCACTACACTCTCGGAGTGGTGGGTGTTACGAAGGGTATCCAGCTGTAGAAACTCTGCCAGATCAGATTGGAGCCTGGTGCAGCCATCTGGTTCGCCAGCCCTCAGTCAAATCGTCCAACCCATGCCAGCATGGAAAGCGGACGTTAGATGATGATGATGATGATAATTGGTATGTGTTGCAAGAAATAGTTAAGTTTCTTTCTCTAACATTTTACATAGTTCAACCTACATAAGTTAGTGTTTGAAAAACAAAATAGGAATTTTGAAAGAAGTTTCTATAAAACTAGTTGTTAAACATTGAATGGCTATGAGGGTCGACCAGAATAAAATAGTATTCAAAGGCATCCATAGATAGAAAATGGCTGAGAACTCCTGCTTTAGATGTATGTATTGGTATGTATAGCAAGGAACAACTAATATTTTACATAGCTCAACCTACACAAGTTAATGTGTGAAAAACAAAATTGGAATTTTGATAGAAGTTTCTATAAAACTAGTTTTTAAACATCAAATGACTACGGAGGTTCATCAGAGTAAAATAGCAATCAATGGGGTCCATAGGTAAAAAAAAATGGTTGAGAGCCTCTGGTCTAAGTCATTAATTGGCTGGAAAAGTAGAAGACTTGTTTGAGTAGATGAATGAAACAGCACACCAGTTGTTTGGCTGCTACTGTTGCCATGGAAGCTGCTGTAGTGATTAACAATGTAAGTACATCAGTGGTTGATTCGGAAAGCGATGATGATATGGAGTCATGTGTCAATGAAGCAAGCACACTGATGAACTGGGAAAGAAAACAACAGTGTGATACCTGTGTCTGTTGTCTGAGAAGACAGAATCAAAGAAATCAAACTAAGTTTGTTGATTTTTGTTCCCTTTGGTGGAACTTCACAGATATTATACAATGATATATTTTCAGTGTTCTCATTACTAGTACCTTTTAAATTTTGATAGAATTTTATGCTTCTAAGTATAAAGCTTAGAACTTATTCTATCAATATCCTTTGCTGAACTGCTAAGTTATGAGGGTGTAAACACTGGTTGTCAAGTGGTGGTGGGCGACAAACACAAACACAAAGACACAGACACACATACACACACACATATATATATATATAAAACATTATACATATATACATATATATATATATATATATATATATATGAGCGTTAGTACCTTGAGAGAAATGTTGTACCTAAGGAGCATCAGTTGTGGTGTGCAAGAAAGATGATTGCGCTGGTATGGTCATGTGGCAAGAATAGATGAAGATAGGTGTGTGAGAAAGTGCCAATCCCTAGCAGTTGAGGGAACCCGTGGAAGAGGTAGACCCAGGAAAACATGGGACGAGGTGGTGAAGCACGACCTTCGAACTTTAGGCCTCACTGAGGAAATGACCAGCGACCGAGCCCTTTGGAAATATGCTGTACGTGAGAAGACCAGGCAGAACAAGTGAGCCCAGCCCACTTATGCATGCCTTTCCTCCCTTGGACACAAAGACCTGTTGAGGCAAGCGAAGTCGATATAGAACCTCATCCGACGACAGGCACCCATGCCAACCCACTTTGCTTGCGAAGACATGTTGGGGCAAGCGAAATCGAAATCGAAATCGAATTGAACCAGCCAGGACCCCTGGACTGGTGGTACATAAAAAGCACTATCCGACTTGTGGCCGATGCCAGCGCCGCCTCAACTGGCTTCCGTGCCGGTGGCACGTAAAATGCACCAATCCGACCATGGCCGTTGCCAGCCTCGCCTGGCACCTGTGCAGGTGGCACGTAAAAAGCACCCACTACACTCACGGAGTGGTTGGCATTAGGAAGGGCATCCAGCTGTAGAAACATTGCCAGATAAGACTGGAGCCTGGTGCAGCCTTCTGGCTTCCCAGATCCCCGGTCGAACCGTCCAACCCATGCTAGCATGGAGAACGGATGTTAAACGATGATGTGATGATGATGATATATATATAATATTATAAATATATATATACATTATATAATATGTATGTATATATATAATATTATATATATATATATATATAATATTATATATATACATATATGATATTATATATATACATATAAAATATATATATATATATGTTATATATATATATATATATATATATATTATATATATATATATATATATGTATATATATATATGTACACACACACACACACACCCATATATATATATATATATATATATATATATATATATGTATGTATGTATATTTCAAATGCAACTGAACGAGGGAAAATTTGAGCTGATGCATTTTGGAAGAAACTCCTCACTAAAACAGCCATACTCTCTTCCTTCAGGGAACCGCTCACAGCCTCTAACAATATCAGAGACCTGGGTGTAATTGTTGATGACGATCTCAGTTGGAGTGCACACATCAACAAGAAGGTCGATATAGCTCGTAGGATGAGTTTCTGGATCTTAAGAACTTTCCGGTCCAGAGAACAAGGTGTCATCATACCACTCTTCTCCTCCTTTGTACGGCCACACTTTGAATACTGCTGCCCACTGTGGTCTCCTCACACAAGACAAAACATCTCCAGAATTGAGTCACCCCAGAGGGCACTCACTAAACGAATTGAAGGCATGGCTGCTCTCGATTATTGGGATCGCCTTAAAGCCTTGAAACTTTACTCCCTCCAGCGTCGCCGTGAGCGGTACATCATTTGTACGATGTGGAAAATAACCGCCAACTATGCCCAAACGACCTAAACATTAGCTTCAAGGTTCATCTAAGACTTGGACCACGGGCTATACGTCCCCTGCCCAATTCAAGATCACAACATACATGTACACTGCAACATAATTTCTTTTCCTCCACAGGACCTGCCCTATTTAACATTGTCCCGAGAGATCAAAGAGGAAGGAATCCCATCAACTTTAAACAGAGTCTGGATAGATTCCTTCAAGAATACCAGATAAGCCCCCATAATTGGATACAACTCACCCAACAAGAACTCACTACTTGAACAAAACTGATACAACTCACCCAACAAGAACTCACTACTTGAACAAAACTTGACTTAACAGGATTCGAATAATCCTATCAGGTGGTGCTATTAAGTTAGACATGGCCTGGACCAATCTTTGGTCGAAACATATCTAAGTTTATGTATATATGGTGGTGTTGTGTATATTATATATATATATATATATATATATATATATATATATATATATATATATATATATATCAAAATAAGCAACAAGGATATCCAGAGTTAATGCAGTACGAGTCGATCGTTTCAAGCAACTCCATTTAATTGAATAATGCAAACATTGCATCAATTTAAATTAGACCATTCCTCAACTGCATAAAGACATAGAATAATTTAATTTAATTAAATTAATATATAGTTAACCTTAGCTTCAGTACTCCTTTATTAAATATCAGTAAAATCCAATTGATCAATCTCCATAGATATCATCTAATAACTTAATACTTAGATAAATAATTTGTATAAATATTAAACTATTTCTATGTAATTTCTTTTCCTCCCTCTACTGTGGTAAAATTTTGTATATACTCAAAAGCATTCAAAGAAATTTTATCTTTTTGTTATAATATCATTCTTAATAATCTTCTTGACAACCCTAAATTTTAACTTTATATGGCAATATTATTTGAAATGGTCTTTAATAATTACTTGTTTTATCCCTTTCTTAAAGTGCTCCTGATTTTAGTATTTATAAGGGCCTTTATATAAGTAGCCCTTCTAATTAAGTACCCCTAAGAAACTATAAATATCATGTATGGAGTAAAAATAATAACTTCTAAAAGCTGTAATATACTTCTTAGTTTTAAAATTAGTATTAAATTAGAATGTCCTATAACATGAATATTCCTTTAGCTAATACCAGGTATCAGTCTTTATTGAAACTAGCTAAATAAGTTACGATATAATTCTTAGTTTAGTATGCTTAAATTTTTATACATTTTCTATAAATCTGACCCCATAAAACAATGACAAGTAAAATCTATAACAAGTCTTTCTTCCTGATGCCTTAGTGCAGTGGTTTTCAACCAGGGTTCCGCCAGTATAGTCCAGGGGTTCCGCAAGAAGTTACATAAATGCTAAACTCGACAGTAATTTTTAATTCTTCTGTGCAGATATCTATGTACATGTTAGGCCTTCGTGTACATCTACGATTTGCACGCCAGCGTAGATGACCCTGACCCTTGGTGTGTACATGTACGTGCACATCTACGAGTTGCATGCCAGCTTAGATGATGGTTTAGTTTTCTTTTGTAAAATACAAGTGACTCTATTTGGAAGAAACATTTAACTGCATAAGCCATTTAGGTGTTGTTGTTAATACGCCTTTTAAAAGATCTTTAGCTTTTTAAAAGGCGTTTTTGTAAAATCTCATTCTTGTATGACGTCTATTAATATTTGGTCAAATGTTAAGATTAAAAATTCGAAAGAGAGTTGAATTACTTATGTAGAAAGAAATAAGAAATAGGGAAACTGATACTAATTATAAGATATGTAAATATGCATAAATATTAATTCCTTACAAATTTCTGAATTAGAACAATGAACAAATAATGACATTTTAAATTCAAATCGAAAATCTATTTTATTATTATATGCATATTGTTTAAATATAATCAAATACCTATTACTAAAAACATTAATAAAAAAAGCTAATTTTACATCATTAAACTCGCTACACTTTAAAGATCTTTTTTGTCCTGCACTATTAGGTTTGCTTTTTATATGTATATCAATTCTGCTAACAGCCTTATAAGTATGGATAGATTTCTGAAAAAACGTAAGTTAGATACAGATGAAGAGAGGCAGGGTCTGAGGCAGTCTGTTGAAGCTGCAGCCACTGCCAGTGATGCTGCCTCGTTGAAATTACCAAGAATTGATGGAATCAACCTGCAACTAAAAGTTTGTCAATATTGTGAAAACTACATAGCTCTGGGATTTACTTGAACTGGAAACCCAGACTACCCTTCACCTTTGTGTACTGTTTCTGGGGAGAAGCTGGCTAATAGTGCTATGGCACCATTCAAACTGAAATGACACATCCAGAGTTGTCAGGCAAAAATGAACAATATTTTAAAAGAGAATTGGCATTTAATAAAAGGCACGTTTCTATATTTGCCAAAAAGTTCAAGTTGAGGGACAAAGGACAAGAAGTAAGTTATGCTGTGGTGGAGATAGTTGCATGAAAAATGAAATCTCATACCATCGCTGAAACTGTAATTTTACCTGCACGCCAGGAAATAGTGGGATATGATGTTGTGGGGTGGAGAGATGCCGTATCAGAGCTAAATAAAATTCCACTTTCTGACACATAATAAGACATGTCAGGAGACATTGAGTGCATATTAAGTCAAAAATACTGAAAGAAAAACTAAGTTGTTTGCACTTCAAGTTTGATGAGAGTACAGACATCACTGGTAAATCACAGCTCCTTGTATTTGTTCGTTTTATTAATGATGAAGCTATTGTAGAAGACGTCCTGGGTGGTTCCCACCATCTGCTTTGCAGACTGCAAACATATATATGTATATATATATATAAACATACACATATAATACATACATATATGTATATATGCCTATATATATGTACGTGCCTGAAATTACTGTCAGCCTTTACCTTGTTAAAAGTCATTGTAAGGGTTAATAAATGCATATTCTGCAAAAAGTATTGAGTAATCTCCAACATCAAATCGCTATACATAACATGAAATTCTTTTAAAATGTTACATACATACATACATACATACATACATACATACATACATACATACACACACACACATACATACATACATACACACATACCATACATACATACATACATACTACATACATACATACATACATACATACATACATACATACATACATACATATATACATACATATATTAATTTTTTCTATGTTTATGTTGATAGATAGATTGACTGACAGACAGACCAACAAACAGGCAGACATACAAACAGACAGACAGACAGACAGATATATATATATATATATATATAGATAGATAGATAGATAGATAGATAGATAGATAGATAGATAGATAGATAGATAGATAGATAGATAGATAGATAGATAGATAGATAGGTATAGATGTAAATAGATATGCATTTGTCTATTCCATTCCATTATTGTTGATCCATCAGTGAATGAAGCCAGAATATGCAGTAGATGCCTGACCATTCTGACCAATTACATGCTTGATGGGATAATCCAGTAATTGGGCGATTAGCCTTACTCTCAACACTTATTCATACATACGCAACCCCTCACAAACACACATACAGAATGTGGTGATTAAACTGTCGTCTAAATTACACAGAAATGAAAATAACACTGACATCTCGTTTTAACAGAAATATTTACCAAAATTACAAAAAAATATCTTGAAATACTAAACAGTAAAATTTATTCAATAAAATCACCATTGGCTTCAACAACAGCCTCCAGATGACTTCAGAATCTTCTGCAACTCTTCTGGATGGTCTCTTTGTTTAAACTGGTGAA
>NC_043016.1:24492690-24501355 GCF_006345805.1 Octopus sinensis | reverse complement strand
TAATATACATATATATATATAATTTTATATTATATATATATATGTAGATTATATATGTATATATATATATTATATATTACACACACACACACACAAATATGAGAGATTATGTCCATCATACATAGCTCATTTTAACTCATCTGAATTTTATGCAAGACCATTCACTTCTACAAAACCTGTCTGCCAGGATGGCACCATTCTCTAGATTTCTGTCAGTACTATAATGATTCTTTCTATGGTTAATATATTTGCTTCATCGTTGTCATGTGATTTTTTGAAACCAATCAGCAGTTAGTAGTCTGTTGAGTTAACTTATGGTTATCTAAACAGAAGTATAGCTGCTATTTGTTTTGGCTCTTGTTAACTTTGGTCAAGCCTAGATAGATTGATTTCTACAAGATTAATATATGTACATATATCTGATTTTTTTTCTCTATTTATTGATGGCCTTTTAGCAAAAAAAAATTATTCTACAATAGAAATTATTCTATTGCCATGAACATTTTCTACACACATCCAATTGACTTTGTAAAATATAAAATGTTCATTTTCTATAGCACTTTTTCTAAAACAAATTATTTGACTAATGTGTGTACATTTTTACAAACTCCTTTATGTAAATTTAATGTGAACTAATCTTGTAAATTCCAAAGAAATTTCTCAAATTTGTATTCACAGAAACCACACACTGTCTAATTAGTATTGCTTTATTTTACCAACAAGATTGGAAGAGGTCTGTTTTTTCTAATAATAGGAACAATTATTTATAATTCATTCTTGTTGTTATATCTCAGAATAACTTTTAATTTCCTGACAAGTTGTTGAATGCAAAAACAACAAAATTGCAATAAATATTATTATCATGAGAGTACAGCATAAAATCAATAGGAAGCAGTGGTGGTTATGATTGGGGTGGATTAATATAAGTTAAACTTGAACAATATGGGTAGAAAGAGAATTCCAGAAGGCTTGCAACTTTGACAAGTAAGTGTTAAATAAGATACCTGGAAATGAAACACAGAGGAGATGGTGTATTGGATGAACACTAATGAAAAGTGTATAATAAAACTTGAAGAATATCTGAAACTGAATACAAGACTAATAGAATTAAAGCAGAATTTACTTTTTGACCCTTTCAGTAATGATGAAAATCACATCAAGGTAATCACCATCTTTCCTTTTCCGTTGTGGGAATAAAATAAGTACAATGGTATTATAGAGAATCTGTTCAACAAACATCACCATCATAATCGTTATTGTTGTTGTCATTGTCATCATCATCATCATTGTCATTGTTGTTTATATCATCATTGTTGTTGTTATCATCATCATTGGTGTTGTCAGCATTGTCATTATTATCATCATCTTCATCATCATCATCATCATCATCATCATCATCATCAACCCCTTGACATTAGTGTCCTGAGTCCTAGGACTCAGGGCTGGTAACCCAGTTTCCATGGCACATATAAATGACTGAGATCACAACACTTCCCCCTGGATGGGACACCAGTCCATTGCAGGATTACCCATATTTGCCAGCTGCGTGGACTGGAGCAACGTGAAATGAAGTGTTTTGCGCAAGAACACACCACACCTCACAGTTCAGGAATCAAAACACCAATCTTGTAATCATAAATGCAACAAACTAAATATTAGTCCACATTTCTTCATGTACTTTCACTACCAATATAAAAATCGATGTTGCTGTTATTTTCACTGCTGTTTGATAAATTTTGACCAAGATGAAGCTTCATGAAGGAGAACAAGGATCAGGCATGGTTATGTGGCTAAGAAGCTTGAAGTTTTAGGTTCAGATCCACCGTATGTCACTTCAGATAATGTTTTTTTTTAACCCTGGTACTTGGTTGAACAAAGTTATATGAGCGAAATTTGTAAGAAGGAAACTAAGAAGAAGCCTGCAAGAAGAGCTGTTTCTGGTCTTGGGTAATAGACCTAGTTCATTGCCTGGTTTGACTACCATTGGCCAAACCTTTGGCAATCCACTCCTTTCTAAGATGGTTGACTTGACTGTTTTTTATACTAAAGTGGGTGAATCAAGTTGGAGCTTGTTGTTGTTGCTGCTGTTGTTTATTACAAAGTCAATTCTGATTGAGTAGACCTATGATCAAAGACAATTCAACCAGGACCATAACACTCCTCCTCATCATCATTGTCATCGTTGTTGTCCTCTGCCGTCTTCTGTTTAAAGGCGTAAGGGTTTACTTCAAAAGGGATTTTGTAAGAATTCACCTCATGTCTCTGGTTGGAGGATAACTTCCTCCCACCAGAGGGACAAAAAGGCCCTGAAAATAAATAGTAATTGGAATTGTCCTTCAATCTGACAAACCCATTAAAAAAAAACAAAAAAAAAAACGAGCATTCCAGCCATAATTTTCCTATCTATTTAGGTGTATCAAGGACTGCATTATCTAATATGTCTTTTCTTTAGAAATACAGATTGTGATTTAAGGGTCATTTGTTTGCTATTTCTAGTAATTCAAGCAACCACATGGAGGATTCATCATGGTCTTGCCAACATAAAAATTAGTTTAACTTTGTGTGAACTAAACAACACACTTATGTAATTATAAGCTGTTATTTAATCAACTGAATGGCAAGATTAATTAAGTGCGTTAACGAACTGATAAGGAATATTGATTACGAAACCAGTTTTTCAATTACCTTTGGCATTTTACAGTAAACTTGGGATATACCCCCTGAATTTCATTCTACAACAACAGGATAATATATACATACATGAATACGTGCATTCATGCATACATACATACATACAAACAAACATACATACATATATGTACACGCATACATACATACATACACACACACACACATACATACATACATACATACATATATGTACACACTTACATACATATATACATACCTACATACATACATACATACATACATACATACATACATATGCATATACATATATACTCATTTATACACATACACACACATATATATTTACGTCTTAAACAAATAGCTTTGGAATGAAAGTTATAAATGTTTTAGTAAAGTGGGCATGAGTATATGTGATGCAACAAGCCAAGAAATTTGTGTTAATTAAAATTACATTTTTAGTGATGAGAACTAATCATTATCTAAATGACTAATTCTGATAAAGAATTCTAGGGGAGACAATCTTGAAGTTTTAACTGATTAAAACCAAGTAGAAATATAATGCAGTGAAGTGTGAGACAGCTAGAACAGTGATGTTTTGAAGATGTAAATATACAAAGTAATAAAGGAACCTCTATGCAGTTGCCTAATTTGCAAGGAATTTTAGTTAAATATTCCTCAAATTGCTCTATATTGTCTTATCAAAAGTGATACACATTGGACAATATATCTTTTACTTGTTTTAGTCATTAGACTGTGGCATTGCCTTGAAGGGTTTAGTTGAACAAATCAACTCCAGTACTTATCTTTTTATTCTAAGCCTTCTACTTATTCTATCTCTTTTGCCAAACTGCTAAGTTATGGGGATGTAAGCAAATAGCACTGGTTGTTAAGTGGTAGTGGGGAACGAAAACCCATACACACATGCACACACACACACACACACACACACACACACACACACACCACACCTGACTTCTGTGTCTGCTTTGGCATGGTTTTTATAGCTAGATGCCTTTGCTAACACCAACACCCAGCAGAGTGGACTGAGTGCCTTTCATGTGGCTTCATTCAGTTTCCATCCATCAAATCCGCTCGCAAGGCTTTGGTCAACCTGGGCTATTGTAAGAGACGCTTGGTGAAGGTGCGGTGCTGTGGAACTGAATCTAAAACCATATGGTTGAGAAACAAGCATTCTGTATGAGTTTCTGTGTGTATGCATACATGTGCATGTGTTTGTAAATATACATGTGTGTAAGACTGCATGCTAGTTAATAACAACCAATGATGGTTTTGTTGCAACCCTTTACAATGTGTTACCTTGCAGTTTGACAAATACGTCTTGATGAAATAAGTATTGGACTGAAATGAAGACTAGGGTTGATATAATCGGCTAAAGCCCTTGAGGATGGTGTTCCAGCTTGGTCACAGTCCTGTAGCAGAAACCAGTCAAGGTATATCAATATCAACAGTATTATACCGTTTTTATTCCTGTTAAAATGAAAGAGCATTGTTATAGTTTACTACCTGATATCATTGTCACCACCACTGTCACCACGCCACACCACACCACACCACACACATGCACACACACACACACACACACACACACACTCAAACCACAAATCCCCTCCCCATCATTGTAATTGTTATCATTATTGTCATCGTCATCATCATCATCATCATCATCATCATCATCCTCAGAAGCAGCAGCAGCAGTATTATCATCATTGTCATTGCTATAATCACAATAATCAAAGCCATTGCCATCATCATCATCATCATCATCATCATCATCATCATCATCATCCTCAATTGTTATCCTTGTCATCATAATTATTGTTGTCATCATCATCATCATTGCCATTATCATATCATAATTGTTGTCATCATCACCATCTTGCAGGGAAATTGCATCTGATGATCTAGCAATTCTGAAGCATTGCTCTGCCTATTGTAGGCAATGTAACTGAAAAATGCTTTATTTGCAAAGAAATCAAATTCAGTTCAGCATGAATTAGAACTTTAAACTGATAGTGGTGAGGGTCAAGGATAGAGGGTAGGGTTGGTGGTGGTGGTGATGGTGGTGGTAGTGATGATAATGATGATGATGAGGGTAATGAGATGGAGGAAGAAGGGGAAGAGGAAGACAGTGATGGTGGTGGTTGTGCTGGTCATGGTGGTGGTGGTAATAGTGGTGGTGATGATGGCAGTGATGATGAGGATGATGATGATGATGATGACGACAATGAAGACAACGATGATGACAATGGTGGTGGTGGTGGTGGTGATTGTGATGACATCAATGGTGGTGGCAGTGATGACAATGATGATGACGATGATAGTCATAGTGATGATGATGATGAAGATGATGAAGATGATGGTGGCGGTGATGACAATGATGATGACAACGATGATGATGACGATGATGGTGAATGGTGATGATGATGATGATGATGTGGATGATGATGATATACTCTATATAGTTTCTATTTATATTGACGTCACTGTTGAAAGATAACTCCAGTCACCTGTACTGCTTCACACTAACAGTTTTCTGTATGTTTGTATTTACATATCAATTTTTCTTGTTTGTTTGTTTCTTTTTTTTCTTTTTCTTTTTGCATTTGAGACCCTACAAGTTTTACTGAAGACAAGACAATTTATTTAAAGATAAGAATCTATAAAAAAAAATATATATATATATATAAAAAAGGAAAGAAAGAAATCCTGTTTTTATAAGCAGACTATATAATCAGCTTTACATACTTTGAAATGACTTTTCAGGGAAAACACTCACTCTGATCTGAGCAAGATTTAGTATTATATTGACTTAATTTGGTCTAAACAGGAATGAAACACATTTGCAAACTTTATTAACTGCCTTCATCTCTGCAAATGTTTCGAGATTTTTGTGGAAGGTGTTTTGGGAAGATGCATGCACACACACATACATGTATGAGTGTGTGTTTTGGTGTATACATACAAATACATATATACATATATATATATATATATATATATATATATAAGAAAAATAAAAACGGAAAATATGCACCCTTACATGGTTATAGTATAATTTTTAATGTATCGACCAGTTTTGCAATCGCTATTCATGATACAATGTTTAATTTATATGAAAATATATTTTTTCTTAAGAAGAAAATGGGTCCATGTTGTTTATAATGAGATTCACGAGTGAATATATCATTGTCATCATCATCACCACCACCTCCATCATCATCATTATCATCATCGTCATTGTTTAATGTCTGTTTTCCATGCTGGAATGGGTCTGATGGTCTGATAGGAGTTGGCAAGCCAGAGGACTGCACCTAGCTCTACTGTCTGCTTTGGCATGGTTTCTACAGCTAGATGCCCTTCATAAAGCCAAACACTTTATAGATTGTTTTGGCTGCTTTTTTATGTACCAGGGAGGTCACCAAATAGCTTGCAAGAAACAGACCTTTCAACTGGTCTTGAGGGTGAGAGTGAATTAATGCAATGTGTGAGTGGTGAGCACATAATACACAGAACTTTCAGAAATCAGTTTTACTGAGGTAGGCAGGTCTTCCTTCAAACTTCATATCACCAGATACCTTAGTCCATTGTCGACATACAACTTACAGACATGGTATAGTGGAGAGTCCTGTTGCCAGACAGAGAGTGTTCCAGTAGCCACCCTCTTGACCCAGGGCAGCACTATCTCCTCCAGGCACTTGATGTAGGCCTCTGTGTTTAGTCTGAGGCCCTGTAGGAATTGTCTGTTGGTGAATTGTCTGTTGATGAATTGTCTGCGCGCACACACACACACACACGCGCACACACATGAACAATGCACATACATACATATACAGGCATACATATATATGTATGCATGCATTATAAAATGTGGCACAAGACAACAAAGGAATGCATGGAAAACACAATAAATGTGGAAATGCTCAATACCTCACCAGTTATTGGTTATTAGTCTCTTTTTGCCTAAATATCAAATTAGAAGGATGTAAACAAACAAACACTGGCTGTCAAGTAGTGGTAGGAGACAAACACACACATGCATGTACACACACATGCACACTCACTCGCACACATGCATACGCGTGCGCACACACACACATGCACACACAATTTCCATCTACCAAATTCACCCAGAAGGCCTTTATTGGCTGGGGCCAATTAAAGACACTTGTGGAAGGTGTTTTCTTGTGGGACTGAACCTAGAACCATAGTTGCAAAGCAAACTTCTGAACCATACAGCCATGCCTGTGCCTATATATATATATATATATATATATATATATATATATATATATATATATATATAAACAAGGGCAAAAGAAAAAAATTCTAATGCCAAATATGCCAAAAATAGACAATTGTCAATAACCACATAATTTATCACTATAAACATGCGTCTCAAAGTAAGGTGACAGAAATTTCTAAAAAATTCCGTCATTATCGTATCGGTCCCAATTTCAGAGTTAATTCATAAGAATTTTCCCCTCGTCAGCGATAAATACATAAGACATAATGAAATACTTACCCATACCCATATATATATATATATATATATTATATATATATATATATATATATATATATGTACATATATTGAAATAATTATTTTTCCATCCAGGCCACCTTCCATTTGTAAAGTATATGTACAGAAGTAAATATATGTAATTTTTGCCTTTAACAGCATCTTTAATGATAGCACATCTCAACTAATTGATGAAACTAACCTTTCAAGTGTTTATGTATATTTACCTGTGCATACATCTCATATACATACACTTGTGCGTGCGCACACACACACACACACATGCTTAAACAAAGACACAGATGCATACAGATTCATAATCACATTCAAGGGCAGTGTACTGCAATAATTGATCTGTTTTCTCAATCACTAACTGATACTAATAATTCACAGAAGAGAAGCAAAACTCACAAAGAAAAACTGAACTCACACTTGTACACATATTACATGTTAATGTGTCTGTGTCTGCATTTCCATATCTGCTTCTCTTCATCTGTTTTGTCCTTGTATGTATGTTTATATCTTTTATCTTTTACTAGTTTCAGTCATTAGACTGTAGCCATGCTGGAGCACCATCTTGGAGAATTTTAGTTGAGATCAACTCCAGTACTTATTTCAAAGCCTGGTACTTATTCTATCGAGTTTTTTTGTCAAACTGCTAAGTTACAAGGATGCAAACAAACCAACAATGGTTGTCAAGTGATAGTAGCGGACAAACACAGACAAAAAGGCATGTGCGTGCATGCACACAAACACACACACACACACACGATGGGTTCCTTTCAGTTTCTGTCCAGCAAATCTGCTCACAAGGCTTTTGTTAGCCTAAATCTGTAGTAGAAAACACTTGCCCAAGGTACCAGACAGCGGGACTGAACCTTGAACCATGTGGTTGGGAAACAAACTTCTTACCACTCAGCCACACCTGATTTAAACAAAAATGAACTAAGAGAAATAATGCCAAGTGGCTAGTGCCGTGTATTTGAATATTCTCGATTTTTAAAAACTACATCTAATGCTAAGGGATGTATCACAATCACCAAATAGCAATTAAGATCTGCTCCATATGAGAAGGGGAGATAATCTCAAGAATCAAGAATTCTCCAAATATGAGAGGTCATTAAAGAAAAGGACAGGTTTATTGTTCGGAGACAAGAGGACAGTTGCAGAGTGAACACTTGTTTCTGGCTCAATAACTGTCATCAGCATGACAGTTGTCCAACCTTATCTCCAGTGGAGAGGGGACTTTGATTTATAGAAAAATATAACAAGTACATACTGGCACAGGTGTAACTCTGTGGTAAGAAGCTTGCTTCCCAACCACATTATTCCAAGTTCAGTCTCACTGCGTGGCACCTTGGACAAGTGTCTTTTACTATAGCCTTGGGTTGACCAAAGTCTTGTGAAAGGATTTGATTGACAGAAACTGAAAGAAGCCCATCATACATATACATGTATATGTCACTCTATGAC
>NC_043016.1:24357690-24487690 GCF_006345805.1 Octopus sinensis | reverse complement strand
ACCATATTAAGACCAAAAATTATTTACATCGAAAAAGTGCTTTTTTTCTATGAAAATCCCTATTTTTTACGATTTTTTGACTGCTGTGTTGCCATTTTTCAGTGTATTTCAACCAGGAAAATGTTCACTTAAAGAGAATAACAAGTTACATAATGCAAAATTTTTACTTTTCAAAAAAGATTAAAACTATGTCAAAACTTTGTTAACACGACATCAAAGTCTGCCATTTTAAGTGCAACTAAAAAACAAACCTGAGCAATGCTGGGCTATCCTGCTAGTATAATATAATACAGTGAATGTCAGTGTGTTACACTTTTTCAACTTTACTCCTAGCACAACATATACCATTTTGGAGTCAAAAGTATTTCGGGATGAATCTGGACCCACAATCCTGAAATTTTGGATTCCCAATTTTTCATTACTATGATTGTTTTTGGTGATTTTTGTACATGACTTTTTGTGACAAATTTTTTTGTATGATAACAATTTTTATAATATAAAAGCTAACTCTATGAGCAAATTAAAAACATTTTGGGCCGAATCTAGACCTGCAATCCTGAAATTTTGGATTCCTATGTTTTCATTACTGCGATTGTTTTTAGCGATTTTTTAAAATGATTTTTTGCAATGATACGATCATCATTGGGATATGACTCTGGAAGAAGGAATTGCAACAAATTCTCCATAACAAGTCAGAGATCTGTTCGCAGATCTTCCTATTCAGGGGCAGCTGCTTAAAGCTGTATATTAGCTTAAAAGCAACTCAACAGGCTTTTAAGCTAGTCTACCATAGCCTCGTGTCCACCAAATCCTTGTAAGTGGATTCAATAGATGGAAATTGAAAAAAGCCTGCTGTGTGGTGTGGGGGGGGGTGTATGTTTGTGTCTTTGTGTTTATGTTTGTCCTTCCCCCTGCTTGACAACCAAGGTAATTATGGATTTTTTTTTTATCGATAATTTGATCTTTTATGCTTTTAATTTTTTTCTTTCTTTTCTTCCTGTAAAAATAGATGTAATAAAATGTAATTCAAAGATAAAATATATGTGCATAAAACTTAACAAGCAGTTATCCTCGGTGGTTTAACATTGTAGTCACAACTGGAAGTTAGTCAACAACTCTGGTGTTCTATGCAAGAAGAGCAGTGTATGGCTGAAAAAAAAAAAACAGCAGAAATTATTAACTACTATAGAAGAGATATGTTATGAGCAACAGTGCGAAGAAAAATAAGTCAAAACATTATATATATAATATATATATATATTTCGTTTTTGGATTTGGTTGCAATATATATATATGTGTGAGTATATATATATTATATATATGTATGTATATATGTATATATATATATGAGTGTGTGTGTATGTATGTATATATATATGTATATATCTATATATATAATGAATTAATGATGCAACGATGGGTGTGGTGTAAACGACAGTGGTTATAATAATGTATTCAATAGTATTGTGTTCGTTATTATACTTCAGTTAAATACGTTGATTTCGTTTCATATAATTTTGAAATTAATGACGAATCATGTAGAAAAAAAACTTTGACATTAAGCTGGTGTTGGAAACAAATTAACATGAAATTTTGATGGAAGGTTTTTTATTTAGATCACTTTAAAACAAAATGTGTTTCAGTATTGGATTATGCCCGTGCAGTCGTGAGTGGATATAGAGAGCAGCACCAAGGTTGGAACACGCTACCTGGTCGAAGAATCGAATCAACGACCGTGCGATCAGGAGACTATCACCACGAAATCATTAAGCCACGCCCCTTCTACAAAGTGCTTTATAGACTGTGTATTTAATAATCAATAAAGCAAACACTCACTTTTCAACTATATGCAACACGACAGAGAGAAACGTATATCAAATTAAAGATTAGTTTTAAAGCAGAGTGGTGAGAAAACTCTCTTTAGTTTTGTTGATTCTTTTTCTTTCCCACGCACACTCACCCTCAGATACAATGGACTCGTGGGTGGGTGGACCACTGATCTACCCAACACACTGTATATGATCGGTGAGGTGCATAGGTACTCGGCATTTGGCAATATCTCTGAAATGTCTGCACAGTTAGTTGCAATGTAAACAAGCCTTGCTGTCATTCTATAGTGAGCGCGTTTGTCAGCGGTGTATTAAATTTTGTTAATGCACAACTTTTTCGTCATGAATTAAATGTTTTTCATTAAAAAAAAATTGTTTTGATGTGTTCATAAACCATCAGAAGCAACCCCACCTCTTTCTAAAATATATCTTGCTGAAGTATAGGGTGTGGTACGCATTATCACTTGGAGTATATTAGTGACCGAGAAATAACACACAATAGACAGAGAGCAGGCAGACAGACAAACAAAGAGACAGAGACAGACAGACAGACTGATAGACAGGCAAACAGACAGATAGATAAATAGATAGATAGATACATGTGTGTGTATCTATATACACACACGAGTACTCGTTAATAACAAAATCCAAATTCTCGTTTCTGCTTTTTACACACGACCTACCTTTCTTTCTTCTTCTTTCTTTCTTTCTTTCTTTCTTTCTTCTTTCTTTCTTCTTTCTTTCTTCTTTCTTTCTTTCTTCTTTCTTTCTTTCTTTCTTCTTCTTTCTTTCTTTTCTTTCTTCTTTCTTCTTTCTTTCTTTCTTCTTTCTTTCTCTCTCTCTTTCTTTCTTTCTTTCTTTCTTTCTTTCTCTCTCTCTTTCTTTCTTTCTTTCTTTCTTTCTTTCTCTCTCTTTCTTTCTTCTTTCTTTCTTTCTTTCTTTCTCTTTCTCTCTCTTCTCTCTCTCTTTCTTTCTTTCTTTCTTTCTTTCTTTCTTTCTCTCTCTCTCTTTCTCTCTCTCTCTCTTTCTTTCTTTCTTTCTTTCTCTCTCTCTCTTTCTCTCTCTCTTTCTTTCTTTTCTTTCTTTCTTTCTTTCTTTCTTTCTTTCTTTCTTTCTTAATATTTCGAATTTGATATACACAAACAAATGCACATGTTTAAGATGGATATATATAAAGTGTATAAATTCCGATACCCTTTCCACGACTCGTACATGTTAATGAATATAGAGACTGTTTTCTAGGAAGAACCATACACATCTCCAGGCTGTTGTTATTGCTTCGTTCCAGATGAGTCAATCAGCCAGTCACATGATGAAGGTATTCCAGCTGTAACTGTCCTTTTTTTTTTCCATTTTTTTTTTTTACATCTATGACTGCAAACAATAGGGTATTATTTGAGGGAGAGTTTGTTTGCCATTTCTCACTGATTGAACGACTGCCTTGGGGTACTCGTTTCTCTCTCGACCACTAGATGGAAATGTTGCTGTTAAGTCTCTACTCAGCCTGGAGCAACAAGGCCAATCTATACTGAAAACCATAATGGCAAATAGCAATCCAGTCCTTTGGCACTACATTATCATACCCGTCGCCTAGTGGATGTACTGGATGACACTCACCCCCCTTCACTATTCAAAGGTACACCTTCAGATTTACTCTGCTTTAGTAACTCCACTTTAACATTATTACAAATTAGTGCTCACTCAGAATATTCAGAAGCACTCACAGGCACTATACTCTGGCAATGGGCCTGATATACACATACATGCATGTATGTATGCATATATGTATTTGTACGGGCATGCATGCATACATACATACATACATACATACATACATACATACATACATACATACATACATACATACATACATACATACATACATGTGTACATGCATTGATACATTGACATATATATACAAACATACCATGCCCATCTAGTGATGGGCATAGCATGTTATTCAATGTTTTTTTTAATGTTAAATTGTAAGGCAATACAACACATCAGTTTGAATTAAATCTTTAAAGATTCCTGCAGAGTTTGTGTGTACAAATAATGTGAAAATTTAAGCAATTATTTAACACATCTATAGGTCACTATTGGATGGGGCTCATGGGTATGATATACCATCCAGTTTAACATATCCATAATATACTATCTCTCTATCTTTCAAAAGTAACAAGTAATATATAAAAAGAGCTGTCAATCTGCCTCATTTTCCCAGTGGACAAAATGGAAAACGTATTGCCTCAGAGAATGGCAAGGGAGATGCACTGGAACAATCACTCTGACTCACCAGGCTTGCACTTGCAGATAGCCATCTCTGCCCCAATAGCAGTGAGCATGGATGTGGCCCAGAGGTCAAGAATGCTTGAGGTCTCCACTGCCACAGATTCAACAACAAATCTGTTAGAGAGGGGCTGGTACTTTGACAGTTTGCCCTTCTCAGCCTGACAAGCAGCAAAGCTTGCACTGACAGCTGAACGCATCAGGTCGCTACTGAAGAAGGTGTCATAGCTTGTAGCATCTCAGATGAGAGGCCTAGCACCACAGAACGGGAAGGTTGTCATGCTGTTTGGCCTTTTACCATCATCTTGGTCTAGCCTCATTGACTCAAGCTAGGAAGGGAAGCCTGTGGCATCTCAACAATGCTTTATGTTCTCAATGAGAGCAGCATGGTATTGAAGGTGGACAGCACTATGATGGCGTGACAATGGATGGAGACTGGAAAGATCCACAGTGGATCTGCAATGGAATTTGCAAGGTTCATGGATCTGGAGACAAAACCTCAGAGAAAACTCCAATGCACAGACAGTCGCTATCAAGCTGAGTGCCAGTTGAGACTGAGGGCACTGTGTTGGGTAAGTCACTGCTGTGGGGTTAGGAATCATGCCACATGGTGCTGGTCAAGTTAGTACACTGCCAATCTGAAACCAGACTGCACTGAATGGCATCCTATTTGTTTTGGGGGGACGGGACATACACAAAGGAGAGAGGCAGAGGCTGAGCTAGCTTTATGTAGCATAGGCTGCTTTGCACTCTCTGATCACAGTAAGTTGAGTTGAGTTGTAAGAGGCCACAATGAGAGAAATGCTGGCAAGGCCAGTGAGACTGGACACTGGAAGCTGAAGCCACCGTACTTGACAGGTAAGGTGGCTGTTGCCATGGAGAGTCACCAAACTGGATGATGCATATCTCTTCAGTAGCCTGTTGGGTGCAGGCATTGACATCTGTAAGGAGAGATGCAGGTTGTATGCATGTATATATATATCTACTAAGTCAAAAATTGTGAAGCATGACTGTCACCACTACTACATGAACTTGAAGATTGCAGGAATTTAATGCATGAAAGTACTAGTTCAATCAGAATGAAAATTTAACATTCTATTATATTATTTTATTTTACTTATTTTATTATATTATTTATATTATATCATTATAAGATTGTAAATAAAACGTGAAAATCAGACACAAGGTTGTGAATTCCTTTATTAATATATTCTTCTATACACAATCACACACACCCGTAATATATATCTATATATGTATATGTATGTATGTATGTATGTATGTATGTATGTATGTATGTATGTATGTATGTATGTACATATATATTTTTTTTTATCAAAGCTGAAAAAACATTACAAAAAGCTGTGACTCAGAGTTTCATGTTCCCATTTGTCGGACAGTTGTGATCACAACTGTCTGATAAACAAAAGCATAAACCTCTGAGGCACAGTTTTTTTTGTGATGTTTTTGCAGCTTTAATAAAAAAAAACATTACTCTACCTTCGGTATTTGAATAATATTTTTTCTACTTTGTTTTGCATCTATGTTCTTACTCTCGTAATATATATATATATATAATATATATTTATTGATATATAATGCTGTATGCTTTGATTAATATATATATATAAAATATATATATGATATATAATACTGATAAACATATATGTATATAATACTGTATGCTTGATTAATTATATATATATATTATATACATACAAATATATCATATACGTCTATACTTAAAAAAAAGGCATCAGTAATTTAGTTTGAGGGTGTGATGATCCGAGGATATGTGCATACAAATACAATATAAATTGTATAATTAAAATAAGTGAAATGAAATAGAAAATTGTTTTAAGTTGGATATGAAATTTTGAAAGGATTCATGGGGATAAAATAAACGAAATCCTCTCATTCCCTGTTTCTCCATAAAAATGATCAACAAGAAAAAGACAGGTAGAGAGAGGGTTGATTAAGGTTGACCTATCACATACAGTTCCCTTGATGGTTATAATATTTCATTTGTCACAGACAAAATATCCGGCTGCAATGTAAACTGTTGTCAGTTTAGAGTTTGTAGGAAGAGTGTTAAGTGGATGTGATAAAAAAAAAGAAAGAGAAAACACTGTATGTGTGTTGGTGGTGGTGATGGTGGATTGTAAGCATTTAGTTTTTGTTACGAGTTCAAATCTATTTACATTTCTTCAAATTTCCCTTGTATATATAAAAATATAATGCTTGTCATGTAATCAATATAATTCAGTTCCTTTTTGCCTCTCTTCTACATATGTAAGAGTCTTCGGAAAATCTTCCGCCCGTCCACCCCACCATTTTCTCCCAAATTTGCTTATTTTAAAAAATTTTTTGCCAAAATCCCTCATTTTCGGATATGGAGGTTCCAGAAAATTACCAAAAATTGGCATTGTGAAATCTCCCCCCCCACTGCCCGCAATTTCTTAAATTTTGACTTTTTTCCCTAACCTTAACCCTAAAACCCTAACCCTAACCAAAACTACAGAAATGTTTTGAAATTTTTTTCTGATTCGTAATGTCTGTAATGTTCTGCATATTTAGAAGAAAACAAAATTCTTAAAAAAAATTTTACAAAAATTTTGGAAATTGTTTTCAGAATCATAATTTCCATATTTATCCGTATATTTAAAAAAATAAATTCTGAAAAAATTAAGAAATGAAGGAAATGAAGGAAATGCTAATTTTTGCCAATTTGCAGATTCATATTCCCTGTAGCCGAAAAGGGCTGGTGTGTGTTGAAAAAAATGTTTTTAAAAAGGGTGTTTTTTGGAGTGGGAGCCTTCTACTAACATGAGAAAGCAATGTTTACATAATCAAATGTGTAACATACAAACAACCACCAGTTTTATGTGCACACAAATGCACACACACACACAACACATGCACACGTTTTTTCTCTCTCTCGCACACACACACGCACACACCCATACACAGTCTTTCTCTTTGATACAAATCCATAGTCATTAGTTTGGTTCATGCTGTATCTCACATCTGTCCATCAATGTCCATCATGTCTGCATTCGTGTCTCTGGTTTCTTTTGATGGTTTCTATAGCAAGCAAATCATTTTATTTTTATTTTCCAAGATGAGAAAATTTAGTCCTCACTCCTCACCAAACTTGACCATTTTCATACGTCTGCTTGGACCCTACTGGTATCTTTATTTCACTGGCAAGAACCAGGTGAAGATCACATGTGATGTCAGAAAGATAGATAGATAGATAGATAGATAGATAGATAGATAGATAGATAGATAGATAGATAGATAGATAGATAGATAGATAGATAGACAGGCAGACAGATATATATATATATATATAGTGTACATTTAAACACATAAGGAATCCACTCGTGGGATTCAACACGCTAGAAAGAGCAGCTAGGTTCTATAACCACAAAAATTAGGGATAAAATTAGACAGGAACAAAATGAAAAATAAAAACATTTTACCATCAAGTTTCCTGGACCAATTAGTTTCTGATTTTAGTTTAGCAAGCAAATAACATTTACTCGTGAGGTATCCAAGAATCATCCTCATCAGTGAGATTGCCGGTTTAGTCACTGATGACCCTGACCATGCAACAAGTTATACTGAGTTACATGTTACCAGTAGTGCTCAAGAGTGACCTGAACTTTTTCATAAAGGACAAAGTCTCTGCCAGGAAAATTGGTCTACACATAAGTGTTACCAAGACAAAGTACATGTTACTAAACCAAGAAGATAGAAACCTTATCACATTGGATGGTGGAATACTAAACTGAGTTAATGATTTTCTTTATTTGGGCAGCTGGATATTGACATTAGAAGTACCAAGGCTGGAACTGCAATGAAGAAAATGGAAAATACATTGAAGTCAGATCTACTCAGAAAAATTAAAATATCATTTTTCGGAACATCTGTTGAGTCAGTGTAGTATGGATCAAGAATGTACCCCTGACACAAGCACTTCAAAGAAACTAGATGACTCATATATTAAAATGCTTAGGGTTTGTACAAAAATTGGCATCAATGTATTACAAGAGAAAGTTTATACGGAAACTTGTCCAAAGTAGCAACTACAATTGCTCAAAGACAGTTATGATTTGCAAGACATTGCTTGAGACATAGACAGGAAGTTATAGACAAACTACTTTTGTAGGAAGCAAATTGTGGAAGATGCAGCAGAGGAAGACCTGCTCAAATATTCATTAATCAGCTCTCAGACAATACAAAACTCAGTAAGGAGCAGTTGTCATGAGCAATGAAAAGTCAGGAATTGTGGAGAGGCTTTGTCAGCAATGTCCAACCATGGTCATAAAAAACAAAACAAAAACAAATGTGTGTGTGTGTGTGTGTGTGTGTGTGTGCGCACGCGTGCGTGTGTGTGTGTTCGGAGAATTTTAAATGTGTTTGATTCAAGATTTGAGAGGATAAGATACAAGATTGTTTCCTTTGCATGAACAGTAATTGTGAGTATGTTCATTGAAGTTGGCAAGTATGAGACATATTAATGATTTATATAGGAAGAAAGTAGAACGTCTGTGGAGTTGGTTTTACGTAAGCCATATTGAGGATAATTGAAAAGAGTGAGAGAGAGAGGGGGAGAGAGAAAGTGAGAGAGAAAAAGTGAGAGAGAGAGAGAGAGAAGGTAGGAGAAAGAGAGAAGTTGAGACAAGAGGAAGGAGAGAGAGATCCAACTTATTGGAGAAAATGGTTGTTATTGATTGTTTCTATTAACTTTGAAGCATTTGAAGTGAGAGCGACAGGTCGAAAGTTGGTGGCACCAGGAAAGTTACCCTCGAAGATGGAACACATTACAAGTTTCTTGTAGAGGGAGAAACTGGAGAGTTTGGTGAAACTGTGGTTTGCTGGGTTTTGGAGTAAAACACTTAGAAACTCTATGTAGGCAATAGGGGAAAGGTTGAGTGGAGTAGATTTTTGTTGAATCTGTGTAATAAATAAAGAGCTCAAATCATATCAGTCAGCCCATGCAGAAGCTTTTTCTATGAAACTTTATTGTTTGAGGATCAGTGGAGGCACGTGGCTTAGTGGTTAGGGTGTCAGCCTCATGATCGTAAGATTGTGGTTTTGATTCCTGGACCGGGCGACGCAGTGTGTTCTTGAGCAAAACACTTCATTTCCCGTTGCTCCAGTCCACTCATCATCATTCATCATCATTATCGTTTAACGTCCGTTTTCCATGCTAGCATGGGTTGGACGGTTCAACTGGGGTCTGGGAAGCCAGGAGGCTGCGCCAGGCCCAGTCTCAGCTTGCAAAAATGAGTAAAGCTGCAATGGACTGGCGTCCCATCCAGCTTGGGAACACATACGCCAAAGAAGCCAGGAAACCGGACCCATGAGCCTGGCTAGGCTTTAAAAGGGCACATTTATTTATTTTTATTATTTTATTGTTTGAGGACTAATAGTGAAAAGGATTTTGCTAAATTGGTAGAGCTCCTTTGTTAAGACACCAATCAGACCTGCTGGAAGTTGGGATTCTAGAGAGAGGGAGAGCTTACAAACTGTGTACTGCACAAAGGCATTCATTTTTGTTTACCTGATTGTAGTTTGCAGTGATAAAACACACCCCGTTTTCTGGTGATAGTGAGGTATAAGAAGAAAAGAGAGAAACCCTTTCTTCCCACTAGAAGAATGACTTATCCAAACTTCTTCCACCACTATTTATTTATCTCTAGTCATTATTCTAACACTTGTTCCATCCACTTGTCTATTTCTGTCTAATTATGTCACCTAGGTAACAGAATGTATCTTCTATTTTTAGTTAACTATCTGAGCAGTCCATAGCCTTCACTTTTAGACTACACACAACCAAATTGCCATTTACTTCCTTGCAGCTGCTGCACTTTAGACACACACACACACACACACATGCATACTTACACACACACACACACACACACACTTATAAGCAGTTTTACTTTTCTTGTTAGTGCAATATGCAGCTTTTGCATTGGCATGCTTGGTATATTATATAATACATATATTATACATATATATATATATATATATATATACATATATATATTATATATGTATACATACACACACACACACAGACGAGGGGGTGCTGAAAAGTTCCTGGCTTTGGGTAGACAAAAATGCAGGAGGGATCAGTTAATTATGATTTTATTGAACATATTCCTCTCTCAGATTCATACATAATTGCAGCGGTCCTTCAGTTTTTCTAAGCCCTGTAAAAGAACTAAGGAGGTTGGGTCTCCAACCAGGCCTTTCACAATACCCTTAAGGCCAGGAACTTTTCAGCTCACCCCTCGTAGATATCTTTTATTCCCTATTTGGTTTAAGCTAGAAGTTGCAATCATACTGGGGTGCATACATGCATGCAGTTAGACAGACAGGCAGGCAGATATATACAATATCTCTTTCTTTACTACCCACAAGGGGCTAAACACAGACAGGACAAACAATGACAGACAAACAGATTAAGTCGATTATATCGACCCCAGTACGTAACTGGTACTTATTTAATCGACCCTGAAAGGATGAAAGGCAAAGTCAACCTCGGCGGAATTTGAACACAGAAAGTAGCGGCAGACGAAATACCGATAAGCATTTCACCCGGCGTGCTAACGATTCTGCCAGCTCGCCGCCTTTATACAATATCTTTTACTAGTTTCAGACACAAGGCTGTGGCCTTACTGGGACGCTGCCTTAAAAAGCTCTTTTTAAAATCAGGTATTTATTCTGTTTGTCTCTTTTGTTGAACAGTTAAGCTGCAAGAATGTTAACACACCAATGGCAGATATCAATATGGTGGGAGGGACAAGCACAAACACAAACATACATGCTCATGTACATGAAATGGGCTTCCACACAGTTTCCCTCAACCAAATTCACTCACAAGGCAGTAATTGGCTTAGGCTAAGAGTAGAAAATACTCATTCAGGGTCTCCTGCTGAGTGACTTAACCCAGATGATTTCCGTAAACCTGCCTTCGTCTTTTGTCTATTTTCATAAAGCTTCCCGTTATATATATATATATATATATACATATATGTATGTATGTATAATATTGTATTATATTATATTATATCATATGAAGGTGGCAAGCTGGCAGAATTATTAGCATGCTGGGAAAAACGCTTAGTGGTATTTTGCCTTTCTTCTTTTCAGGGTTGATAAAATAAGGACCAGTTGAACATTGGGCTTAATGCAATTGACTTCCACCATCCCACCCAAAATTGCTGGCCTTGTGCCAAAACTTGAAACGATTATATTACATGTGTGTGTGTATGTGTGTCTATAGTATGTATAGATGTATGTATGTATGCACATATATAATATATATATATGCATGGTTATATGAATAATTTCTGTATGCATATGAGTGTGATGTTGGTGTTTGTGTGTGTATGTGTGTCAGGGAACTATAATCTCTTAGCAACTGAGCTAATGTTTCCTGAAGTTCCATATATAGAATCATTTAGAAACAATGGTTTTCTTTGGTTTGATTATTTGCTATTTAACCTAATATATTTGGGAAGAAACCTCGTCGTGCTTCCATGCCTCTACATAAATGGTTGTTGTTATTATAATTATTTTTCCTTTGTTACTGTTTCCTCTCAACACCTCCCCTATCCATTTCTTTTGCCTTAGACTAAGCCATTTCTGCAACTATTTGATTTAAATGAACACAAGACATAAATACACAATACAGAACATTGTCTAATAACACTGTACAACAAATTTCAGGGTAAAAAAAACCCATAATTCTCATGTATATGTTATGAAGTTGACTGCTAAATTCGAATTTTATAACAAAAATTTCCCATCATGTCATATTTTCTTGTTAATTATTGACTTTATAACTATGCAATTTATACTAATTTCCAAGGTACCATAAATTTATTTTGCTTCCAGAGTCAGATTAAATATGTCCATTGTAATTAATTCATAAATATATAATGAATTGGCATGTTTGTTAGCATTATGTAATGTATCAACCTATATTTTAATATTTACTTCTTTGTTTATAAGATGTCTCAGGTGTGTCACACTTCAGGTTCTTGCAGAAGTCAGCCAGCATAGCTGGATTCCATTTTCCCTTATACCTGTTTTCCATTGATGCCACACCTTGATGGAACTTCTTTTCATGTTCATCACTCACATCTCCTGCATTCTCTGGGATGAAGGACAGATGAGAATGAAGAAAGTGTATCTTCAGTGACATATTGCCTCTGAGATCTTGGTAGCACTTGATTAGGCTCTCCAGTATACTCTCTTGCTGGGCCACTTGGTGCTTTCCCAGAAGTCCTTTGCATACATCTTTGAATGCATGCCAGGCCACTGTCACCTTGAAGTCCTCATCAACTATAAGTTGACGAATCTGAGGGCCTCTTTAATCTTGGCATCACTTATTTTAGGGAAGATCGCCTTGAGGTACTGGAAACATGGCTTGTTATGTTGCAGTGCTTTAGTAAATTGCTTCATTAGGCCTAGTTTTATATGCAGTAGTGGCAAAATGATTTTCTCCTTCTTAACTAGTGGCTCATGATTTACATTTTCCATGTAATGATGTTTTAGCACAGTGTGAAGCTGCATGGTCTTGTGGTAAAAATGTTCAGCTCATAATTGTAAGATCATGGATTCAATTCCTGGACCAGTTAAGAGATTGTACTCTTGAGCAATGTAATTCATTTTATGTTTCTCCAGTGCACATATTTCATTCAACGCTACATTGTACACCTCCAGTTAATACTCATGCACACATGCTCACACACATGCATACATGTATACATCATCATCATCATATATATATATGTGTGTGTACATATATATATACAAAATGTGACCTCGTGTGTACCGTTGGCGATTTTTTTCTCTGTCTTCCCTTCTCTGGATCTTTCCTTCTCCTATGTTTCCGACGAAGAGCTCCGCTCGAAACGTTAAACCCTCCTTCTTTCCTTCTTTCCTGAGCGTCCAATAATACTATATTTGTTCCACGTCCTCGCGTTGTTGTGTTTTTTTTGTGCTTTCTTGTTTGGATTAACTATATATATACATGTATGTGTGTGTGTGTGTGTGTGTGTGTGTGTGTGTGTATGTGTGTGTGTATGTGTGTGTGTGCATATGTGTGTGTGTTGTGTGTGTGTGTGTGTGTGTGTGTGTGTGCGTGCACATATATAAATTTGACATTGCATGGCTTTGTTTGTTACTGCACAAAGGAACAGTCTTTGATTCTCTTAAAAAATAAAAATTGCCAGCCAGAATTTGATTAAAGTCCAAAGATTTAGTGTTTCTTTAATATAACCAATGATCTGTATTTAATCACCTGCTTACAAATGGAACTGCAAAAGGAAAAACAAAATGTAAATGTAAAAAAAGAAAAAAACAAGCAAAAAAAAAAAGCAGTAAAGCAGTGCAATCTTTCAGTATTGCATGGAATGCACCTTTATGGGTTTAAAAGACGTCATAGTACATATATCGAGATGATATCCTTATCTCTGTTGCAACCAAAAGCAAATTATAGTGAAAACTATTATTAGATTGTTGAATTGCCCAGATGATCGACTGTACTTAATGTATCTGTTAATGTTAATAAAAGGCATTGAACATGCAACTTTTATTGATTTCTGTGGAACGGATGTATCAAATGACTGTGTAAAAACTGACTGTAGACTTAGATTAATATGATAAGAAGCATTAATGAACCCAAAACAGAAGATGGTGAAGAAGCATTACTTAGAGGTCTTACAAATATTATTGAGGAATCTACTGATGTCATCGATCCACCGTGGGCAGCTGAAAGTAAATGTATACAGGATGATGAAGTTTGGTTTACAAATATGTGCTTTTGGTTTGGTTTCGCTATGCAGTGTAGTGGACAAGTGTCTTCTACTATAACAGCTGGCCAACAAATAACCTGTGAGTGTATTTGCTAGATGAAAATTGCATGGAATTCTGCTGTGCATGTGTGTGTGTGCATGTGTGTATGTGTGTGGTGTGTACATGTGTGTGTGCATGGGCATAGCTGTGTGGTTAAGAAGTTATCTTCTGAACCACTTGGTTTCAGGCTCAATCCCACAGCATGACATCTGGGCAAGTGTCTTCTTCAATAGTGCTGAGCCAGCCAAAGTACCTATGTGTTTGTGTGAGTTTCTACTTCCTCTTGTATTCATGTATGTTTGCTGCTTCTAAACAATTGCCACACTGTACAGTCAGTGGTGTTTGCTTGCAGTCCTGCACAAAAGTGTATTCAGGTTTCTTGACATATTTATGCAATCATTGTAAGCAAAAGGCTCATTCAGCCATTGCTGTTTGTTTCCAATTTTCCGCATAATCTTGTTTGGGCAGTGTGTTCTTCGATATGGTGAAAGATTATTACCTCATTTGAAAACTGGTAGGAGTTGGCATAAGGAAGGGTATGTGGCTATGGAAAAACCCCTGCCTTAACACACCCTTGTTTGACCCATGGTTAGTCTACTTTCTTTGTAAGGAGCATAGGGCTGGTTTCTCAGTCTCTCTGGTGCATATATTCCTCACTGGATGGGACTCCAGTCTGTCACAAGATTACTCATTTTTATCAGCTGAGTAGATTGGAGCAATGTGAAATGAAGTGTTTTACTCAAGAACACATTGCACCACCTAGTCCAGGTACTGAAACCACAATCTTACTATCATGAGTTCAACACTCTAACCACTAAGTCATACACCTTTACTGGCATAGAAAAGTCGACATTAAAATGATGATGATGATGATATACATACATACATACATACATATATATACACATTTATTATCATCATCATAGGCACAGGAGTAGCTGTGTGGTAGGTAGATTGCTTACCAGCCACATGGTTCCGGGTTCAGTTCCACTGCATGGCACCTTAGACAAGTATCTTCTACTATAGCCTAGGGCCGACCAAAGTCTTATGAGTTGATTTGGTTGCTGGAAACTGAAAGAAGCCCGTCGTATATATATACATATATATATATATATATTTATATTTATATATGTATGTATGTATATATGTATATGTTTGTGTTTGTGTTTGTCCCCCCAACGTCGCTTGACAACCGATGCTGGTATGTTTAAACGTCCCCGTAACTTAGCGGTTTGGCAAGAGAGACTGATAGAATAAGTACTAGGCTTACAAAGAATAAGTTCTGGGGTCGATTTGCTCGACTAAAGGTAGTGCTCCAGCATGGTTGCAGTCAAATGACTGAAACAAATAAAAGAATCCTCATTATTGTTTCCTTTGTTGTTTTTCAACCACTCTCTATGCTGGCATGGATTAGACTTGCCATACTTTGAGTCAGTACATACATGGGGAGCTGGTCATCTAGATGGACTGTAGGATTGTGTAGCTGTGTGGTTGAGAAGCTTACTTCTCAACAATATGGCTTTGGGTTCAGTCCCACTGTATGGCATCTTGGCAAGTATCTTTTACTGTAGCCCTGAGCTAACCAAAGTCTTGTGAGTGGAATTTGCTAGAGAAAACTGAAAGAAGATGGTGTTGTGCTTGTGTATGTGTGTGTGTGTGTATATGTATGTATGTGTGTGTAAGTATGTATATATGTACATACATACATACATACATACACATATGCATGTACGTATGCATGTATGAATACATGTGTGTATGTGTGAATGTGTCTGAGTATGCATGTGTGTGTGAGTATACATGCTTGTGTGTGTGTTGTCCTTGGTGTTTGAGCTTATTCCCACTGCTTGATAACAAGTGTTGATTTGTTTACATTCCTGCTGCTTAGTATTTTGCTAAAAAGTGACTGACAGAATAAGTAAAACGAGTAGTAGGATCAATTTGATTGACTGCAATGTGGTGCTCCAACATGGTCACAATTCAGTACTGAAAGAAGTGAAAGAATAAGAGAATGGCTTTGAAACAAGTATAGTACTACCAAGCATTTACAGTATTTTCTGCTATGAAAGAAATATTCTTGTTATTTGACATTTCTCAAGATTATGGTAAAAATAATCTGTTATTTTTGTGAGTCCATGTCTGGTTAGAACTCCAATAACAGAAGGGAAAAAAAATTAATTCTATGATTTAGTCTTTTGAAAGATCGAGGTACTTTCTGTTACATATATGTAAGCATCTTGTGGCATTAAGAAGTTCACTTTGCCACCTCATGGTTCTAGATTTGGTTCACTGCACAGCATCTTTATAAATGTTCTAAAATCTACACAGCCTTGGATTTTTATCTCATTACAGAAAAAATTTTTTTTATATACACACACTGATATATGACCTACGTATGACCCCTTATTTGCATAATCACTGAACCTGGAACTCAACTATGGTCTATCTGTAGCACTTATTCAGCATTACCTGACACCTTTAGGTCTCACTGACACCATTACCTCTCATAACCTATATATATATACATATATATATATATATATATATATATTATATATATATATATATATATATATATGTATATATATATATATACACACACGCACACACATACACACACACATACACATACACACATATATTATCATTATCATAATCATCACATCTATATATATATATATATATATATATATATATATATATATACATATATAGGTATATATAGGTATATAGATAGATAGATAGATAGATAGATAGATAGATACACGTACACGCACATACACACATATATATATATATACACACACATATGTGTGTGTACATATGTATGCAAATACATGCATCATATGTACATACATCATGCATGCTTAGTACCTACCTACCTACCTACACACACACACACACACATACACACAATTGTCATTATCATCATCGTTTAGCATCTATATTCCATACTGGCATGGGTTGGACAGTTTGACAGGATTCGACTGGTTGGAGGACTGCATCAAGTTCTAGTATCTGTTTTTGGTATAGTTTCTATGGCTGGATACTCTTCCAAACACCAGTCACTTTACAGAGCGTATGGGTGCCATTTTGTATCACTAATGCTATTGAGGTCATGAAGTAGTGTGTAAGTCAGGACTCATTGATTGACAGGGTGGTCTAGTATTGGGGAAGATGGGTTATGCCTCAATACATGTACCCCCACCCCCATATATGTAATGCCTATAAGAAGTGTGTTCAACCTTTAAATTTGTTTGGGCCCCAGACAGCCAAGGAATGTCCTATGAAAATCTTACAAGTCACTCCCTAAAAAAAAACTTCAGAGCTGCCTTGAATTTTGAAAGCCCACCTCATATTCTTCCCCTACTACCTGGACCCAAAAGCAGTCTTGTTCCAGCTTGTAAAATTTCTCTTGGAATCTCTTCCTCACTCTCAGAGAAAGGGCTAAGGTACAGAATATTAGGTTCGTCTCTTATCACAGCAGTCAAACTCATCAAATTCTCCTGTAAGCCTTTCTACTTGGTTTCAAGGAAGTTCAGGTATGGAAAATAAAAGGAATGAAAATGGAACCATCAAAAGGAAATGCTTGCCTGCTTTACTTTCTTATGTAAAGAATAAGATCTCTGTATGATAATAAGGCTTTCTAGAAATAGCACCCGAATCTCCCTCAACTTATATCCTACCATCGCAATCCATTTATTACCATATTTCTGTAGAAATACACTGCCTTTGTTTCAATTAACTTTGTCATTCTTAAGCTGATGCTTGAAACATGAATAAACATGGAATTTTGATGGAAGGTTTAAATTTAGATCACTTTAAAAGAGGAAGTTTGTATCATAGAACAAGGGATGGTCTCAGGTGGATTGATGTCAAAAGATTAAGACAAATATGATGCAAAGAACTGGCAGCTACATCATATGAAAAACTCTACCTTTGTTTCAGTTAATTTTGGAAACAATAAAGGATTTAGTAAAATAACTTTGTCGTTTTTAAGCTGGTGTTTGGAAAATGAAATAACATAGAATTTTGATGGGAGGTTTTAATTCAGATCACTTTAGCACTTTTATTACCATATTTCTTATTTCTTTATTACCCACAAGGGGCTAAACATAGAAGGGACAAACCAGGACAGACAAAGGGATTAAATCGATTACATCGACCCCATTTATCGACCTTGAAAGGATGAAAGGCAAAGTCAACCTTGATGGAATTTGAACTCAGAATGTAATGGCAGACGGAATACCATTAAGCTTTTTCCCAGGCGTACTAATGTTTCTGCCAGCTTGCTGCCTTTAATACCATACTTTTATCGCTATATTTCTGTCGAGATGTATAGTCTTTGTTTTGTTTTGATGATTATTTAGTAAAACGATCTTGTCATTATTGAGCTGGTGTTTGGAGCATAAAAACATTAAAATTTTTAAGGAAGGTTTTAATTTAGATACTCAAAAACAGGAAATTTATTTGAAAACCATGGGTGGTCTTAAATGGTTTAGTATCACTAGAGTTAAAAAGGAACACTTTGGATAATGCAGTCCAGAGTATACGATGCCTGAGAAAAAAGAAAAGAGAATGGATGGTCAGGTCTAGAATGTCATTGATAATAAGTATGCTTTATCATAACTGATTTAGGAATAAACAGAAAGTTTTCATAATGTTTGATACTCTTTTACTTGTGAAGAATTTTGTTAATTAAAAGACTAGGTGTGCATAAGAAGAAAAAAAAAACATGTCTTTTATAGATTTCCTTCAAGCCTCAAATACATCTACCTATATAATATCCAAAATTAAATCTAAGACTTGGAACCACAAAGTACATTTGTTTCAGTTGGTTGCTTGCCATCTACAAAGTTTAATAAAGACTACAATGATATATTGTTCCTCCATTTAGGACAATGCTACCATTATATACATAAATATTCTTGACCATTTCACAGAGAACATACTTTGGACCATAAACATGACCATAGGCCTTGAATCACAAACACAATGTTTTCTCATCTGTTTCTTCTGTCACTACTATAATGGCCTCTGGGGTTGTAGTATCAAGTGGGGTGGCTTTGCGCCTGGTGATGAGAAGTTAAAGTAGGGTAGAAGCACAGAAACTGATGTCTTGCTGAAGAAGCTGCCCATGCCGGAAAAGAGAGAAGATGGTGGCAAAGATGTGAAAATGTTCTTTTTTGTAACTAGGCAGACTCATGATCTTAAGGTTGTGAGCTCAGTTCCCAGACCAGGAGGAATATTGTATCCTTGGGCAAAACACTTTATTTTATATTACTCTTGTACACTCTGGGTGGATGGATGATACACTAGGTAGAAGGATACTTCCAACATCAAGATCTGCCTGGTGTGTCTGCTTCTCCTTTTTATCAGCCCTGTTGTGTCTCACTTTCCAGACCTCATACTAACTTATGTAAGCCCTTTCACTCCCTTTTCAACATAGGCTATCGATGACCTTTCTCCAGTTCTCAACTCTGGACTGCATTTTCTGCGTCTCTCCTGCTGGATCTCCGCTTTTTCAGTTCTTCCCCATGACCTGACCTTCAACTATTTTTAGGGCTTCCTCTCTTCTGCTTCCCATGAGGGTTCCAAGTCAGGGCTGATGTGTAATGCAGATGAGGTTTCCTGTCATATGTTTCCCTGAAGGAAGGCTGTCCTCACTCAGGTTACATTGGTTTTGAATTGTCTTCAATGCTCCTGTAACTTGCCTGGTTTTGCTTTATGCAAGCCCATTTTTACCCTTTGGGAAGAGGTTATCCATATTAACCTGGTTTCTATCTTTTGCTCTCCTGTGTAGCATTGGGAGCCTTATCATGAGCTTGCACCTCATTGGCATAACTCTGAGGGTCACCGAGACATGCAAGCCTTTATCCCACCACAATGACAGGAACTTGTGGTGGAGTATGTGAACCAACTATTCTGTGCATGACAATTCAGCTGACAATTCAGTGTTGACAATTCAGCACATCATGTTTATGTGTATATGAAATTTAATTTCAGTTTTCTTTTTTTTTTTAAATTTCTAAAATGCCTTTACAACTGTTTTTGAATGCATACAAATAAGTGGATACTTCTTTCACCTCAGCCATGGAAGAAAACCCTGGATTTAAATCTTACTCAGCTTTATATAAGGGAGGAACATGTTTGTCACTACTGTAAGATGTTTGTAGCCTTAGCTTTTGTGCAAGATGATGATATTTGTGGAGTATTTGAATCTTTGCAAGATGTAATGCCTTGGGAATTGGAAGAATTAACAAATTATTCTGAAGATACATGGTGTGGTTGCCCCTTCCACTGTCGTAGAAGAGATACTGTTTTAAAAGCAGAATTCTGGAGTATTTTTGACCAGGTTTATCAAAGACCAACAATTCATTAGAAGGGTGACACCGAAATCTTAAAGTATCATTGGGTCATAATCATCCAACCTTTTACAAGTTTATCATGTTTCTCAAACTAGAGCAGGATCATACAGAGAAAAGGATATTAAAACTCAGAGCTGGACACAAAGATGTTTCCAAACATTCAAAATATCAAAGAACTCATAAAACAATGAAGACATTAGCTAATGACTATAGAAATTGAGCTGATAAATTGGAATACTTGCAAAATGTAAGTTTCCAAATTAAACTACAGAAGTAAATTGATCTTAATATTTGTATAAAGACATTTTTTTTTAGTATTTCAGTAAATTGTTTCGACTCAAAACCTGTTTTCATTATTACTTTCCTGAATTGTCCTTGTGTTTGCTTCCTTGTGCTGAATTATCTTTGAGATGAATTGTCCTTGCACTGAACTGTTATGTGTGGAATTGTTAGGGTGCCAGTGGAGACACCACACTAAGCATTAAATGAAATTCTTCCTACCTAGAATTAAATCATTGATCTCATCAGTCAGGAAGGTCAAGAAAGGTATATAATCATTTTCCCTCCTCCATGGATTAAAGTGCACAAAGAAAAATGGTTGCACAAAGAGTTTATCTACACTTGAAAGATTTCATTAATTTGATTACAGGTATAATGAATACATCATGAAAATATTGTTTAATTGTAGTATCATTCATATGCTTATAAATTACTTCTCAATGAAAGCTTAATGTAACATCTGCTTGTGGAATTTAATTCCTTTCACAAAGTTTAATAATAGAGATAAGCATATACACTACTCACACCAAGAATACGTCATTGCCCTATACCCCATTTAATGACAAGCTGCATGACTCTAAAGCCTCCAAATGTATTACAAAGGATTTCTCCTGGCATCCTTGATGTAGTTGGGACTGCACGCCTATGATTGGCCCTTCTCTTGATGGTCAGAAGTTACTTAAGCACCTAACAATTATTTATTCCTTACAAAGCTCGGATGAAATGAAGCCCAGAGTGGAAGTGCAGTTGTTGACCACACACTGACATCTTAGACTGTACCCAGAAAAAGGCCACCTGATTCAAGAAACATATCAAGTTTGCTAAAAAAGTCTTGAAGATAATGGAAGAATCAAAGAACATCCTTATGCTGCTGAATCTACAATAAGTGAGGCACATTGTTAAAACTGATAGATTTGCTTAAAGTATGCTAGTATGAATATCATGGCTGATTCTTTCCTCTCCCATTTGATGTCCTATTTTACATTTATTGAAATAAAAAGTATTGGGTTAAATTTTGTTAGATATTTAAGTTTGTCTTTCATTCCCCCACTGGAGTTAACTTTATCATTTGTTCCTGAAGATTAAGTACCAGTCATAAGCTATAATCAATATTCAGTCAAATAACATCTGATTTTTAGAAACCTTGTGTGTCCATGATCTCTATGCATCTGACATTTAATTCTCAACTTAACTTTCTTCTTCAGTGTTGCTAAAATGAATGCCAAAAGTATTGTTGACTAAACAGCAGGTGCAAGTTTCAGGAAGACATTGCTATTGTGTGCAAATGTATTGTTGTCATTGTTGTTTCAACATCCACTTTTCCATGCTTTCATGGGTCAGACAGAATGTGCTGAGGTAGATCTATTGTGGGATGCCCTTGCTGTTGCTAGCCTTCTACTGTTACTAAGCTAAGTAACATTTTCCCATGGCCAGACATGTTTTTTGCAGAACATACACAAATGCATGCATACATACTTATATTATGCATACATGTACATATGCACACAGGTGCAGCTGTGTAGTAAGAAGTTTGCTTCCCAGCCTCATGGTACCAGGTTCAGTCCCACTGCTTAGCACTTTGAGCAAGTGTCTTCTACTATAACCCCAAAGCTGAACAAAACCTTGTGAGTGGATTTGGTAGAAGGAAACTGAAAGAAACCTGTCATATATATATATATAAAATACATATTTGTGTGTGTGTGTGTGTTGTGGGGAGTGTCTTTGCGTCTGTAACACACCACTGCTCACCAACCAATGTGCTTATGTAACTTAAGGGTCCAGCAAAGAGGGGCTAACAGAAAAAGTACTTGGCTTTGAAAAAATAGTACTGGGTTGATTCATTTGACTAAAATTCTTCAAGGTGGTGCCCCAGCATGGCCGCAGTCTAATGACTGAAACAATTAAAAGAAATAAAAGAAATACATACATACATACACACACAGGATGGGCTATAATGCTTCTAGCTTGGAATATAAAAATGACGTAGAGTACCAAATATATTTATTGCATAACTGATATACAGGAGTTCAATATATTATCTAAGATTTGAATATTACATCCAGGAGATGGCCACCACCATGAAGAGAACATTCATGAGTTCACTTTCTCATATCAAGCACACCATGGTTTAGCATATCTACTGGAATGGCTGAAATCTCTCTACAGATGCTTTATTTTAGTTCCACTGCTGCGTGAGGCCTTCCTGCATATACCCTATAATTGAGGTAACCCCACAGAGGTAGCCCATTGAACTTAGATCCAGTGATCTGGATGGCCAGTGGATATCACAAAATTTCGAAATGAGATATCTAGGGAATTGTTCTCAAAGAGTTGTCATTGACATTTGCACTGTATGACTAGTGAAACCATCTTGTTGCATCCACATCTGTTTCAGGGCAAGTCTTTGTAACTTGGAAATAGTGCTCAGTAGTTCATCCACAAAATGCACCATATTCATTCTCAAAAAAGTAAGAACCAGTCACACATGCATAAGTTACTGCATGCCACATTGTAACCCTCTCAATGTGCAAAGGCCATTCATACATGATTTGAGGACTTTCACAACCCACCAAAATAAGGTTAAAATGAGCTTCATCTGATGTGATCAAATGATGGATAAAATCCTCTTCCTCCCTGCACTTATTGACAAACCAATCACTACAAGTTTTTCTTTGCACCTTATCTGACAGAAGCAATTGTTGTGCTAGCTGTGGATACAAGTGTAAGACTTGTTTTAAAATAACACTGACACTGGTTTGTGAAATATTCAACTGCTGAGCCAATCGATGCATGGACTTCAAGGGGCTTCATTCATAGTGCACCTCATACTTTGTCAGTTCTCTGCACTACAAGATGTTTGAGGTCAACCTGGGGATTTTTTCTTCTCAGTATCACCTAACTCATGAAAGTTTGTAACAACACTCGGGATCACCTTTCAGGATGGTACCCGTCATATTCCAAAATATTGTTGGAATTTTCTTTTGGCTGCAACAATGGATTTTTGGTGGGTGAAGCATGCTTTGACCACATATGCAATTTCTTTTGGAGTTCATGACATTATGAGGGTCACCAACACCAATTACCCATAAAAAATAGTAAAATCTTAAATATGTTGCACTCATGTATATGAGTTATGTAATAAATATCTGGTACTTTATGTCATTTTTATAATCCAAGATACATACATACATGCATACATCATATATATATATATATATATATATATATATATTCTTTTATTCTTTTACGTGTTTCAGTCAATAATTAATTGAAACAAAGGCAGAAATAATGGTAACAAAAAAGTTCATGTCACAGTCATCATTGTGTTTTGAATTCAGTCAATTTTTTTTTCATGATGTAATTGAACACTCCATCTATAAAAAAATGTGCCTGAAACTTTTATAGTGAACCTAACCCATTTGTGTTCTTATTATATATATATATATATACACAAACAATTGCAGTGTGGAAGGTGTTTATAAGCCATTTAAAACACACAAAAACCGTTAGATTCACTTCAACATTTAAATTTAATTTGCCAAAATATTTTCGTTGCTTTGAGACCACAACCTAATCACTGACAAAATTCCATACTGCATCTGTAGTGAATCTAACGGGTTTTGTGTGTTTTTAAATGGCTTATAAACACATTCCATGCTGCAATTGTTTTTATTTCAGCACACAGTCTCAGATCAGGTCACTTGCTATGCAAGTACATTTCTGCAAATATATATATATATATATTGATAAAAACGGTAAGATGCCACAGATCACTTGCTATGCAAGTACATCTCTGTAAATATATATATATATATATTGATAAAAACGGTAAGACGCCAAAAGAAAGAAAGAAACCTCGATATTATGTAAATAGAGGAATTTATCTGTAAATGTAATATGTGACAATTATTCAGTAGCCATGATAAAACTCTGAGTTTCGGATGCCAAGGTGGAAATCCACGCTGCCATCTCTTCATTTTTCTGATGGCCGGATAACTGAAGAGATGGCGGAGTGGATTTCCACCTCGGCATCCAAAACTCAGAGTTTTATCATGGCTATCGAATAATTGTCACATATTACATTTACAGATATATATATATATATAAATATATTAATATATATATATATTTATACAAATAATCAGAAAATGAAGAAAACCTCAGATTAACAAACAAATTGATTGGACCACATTTATAGATTATTATTTAATACAAAGCATGACGTAACAAATAGGTGACATAACATATATATATATATATATATATATATATATAGGACCTCTTCCTGAGGGTGAGAGGCAGATTGTTTGATGCCTGTGTACAAACACCTATGCTACATAGCAGTGAAACATGGACTGTGACCACTGAGAACATATGAAGGCTTGAAAGAAATGAAGCCAGTATACTCTGCTGGATGGGTACGACAGAGTGTAAGTGATTTGAGAGAAAAACTGGGTATACAAGGCATCAGATGTAGTGTGCAAGAGAGAAGACTGTGTTGGTATGGTCATGTGATGCATATGGATGAGGACACCTGCATCAAGGAGTGCTGATCTCTAATTGTGGAGTGTATCAGTGAAAAGGGCAGACTCAGGAAGATGTAGGGGGAAGAAATGAGAAAGGATCTTCAGATGTTGGGCCTCACAGAGGAGATGACAAGGGACCGAGACTTCTGACAGTGTGTTGTACTTGAGAAGACATGTCAAGCTAAGTGAAATTGTAGCTGTCCATGCATACAGATATGGCTTTGCTAAGCTATACATAAAAATAATCTGGAATGAAAGTGTGTTGCTGTATTGTCCCTTCTCTGCAGTCCAGTCCACTAGCTAGCCCACAGTGAAGTCCCTCTCTACAGTTTGTTTGTTATCAGCCCATGGGTAGTACCCTAAATTAAGCTCCCCACAGAATTGTTGATGTCATTGGAACTGGGAAGGTGTTTTAACCACTCTGCCCGTATATGTGTTTGCTCTGCTCTTTGGCAACTGTTCATTGTCAGGGGTTGGTGTGACTTGCCTAAAGTGACCTTTGTTTGGTGGTTGAGCAACTTGGACAGGGGTGATAATACCAAAATGGGCCGGTTTCAATCAATTGATGGAAACCGTGTCTTGTCATCTGCCAATTAGGAGTTGAAATGATTTGTCTCCTGGATGTAACACTTCATTTGAGCCATCATAGGGTGACTGAAAGGGATGAGATGCTGTCTGGAACACTTAAACAAGTGATTAAGTTTGTGATGAAGGTGCAGCTGATTTCTTTGTTTCCATGCTGTGGAGGTATATAACCTCAGGCCAATGAATGAAGCTGTTCACCAAAGTCAGTAAGTATGAAGGTGGTAGGGGGCCAATGAGGCCAATGTTGATGTGGCTGAAACAAGTCTATGGGAGTTCAGAGCTGATGGGAGGTGCTTGGATATGCTGATGGATTTTGGCTTGTTGTCAGGGGATACAAGTTTAGGACTACTCCCCAATTTGCTTGACCATACCATGCCAGATGAATTTGGTAGAAGAGCTTGTGGATGACACCAAAGACCTTCTGGCATCAGGCTAATGGGATGATTGGTCATGGCTTCCCAGTCGATACACTACCAAGTAGGGTTGTTCTGGTGAATCCAAAGTGAACATCCTGCAAAGAATGGGAGGTAATGGTCATAAAGTAGGCATCTGTTAGATTGCATGCAGTCATAGCTTCATAATCCAGATCTTCTGTTGTTGAAGCTATGTAGGGGTCAGGTTAAGTAGGGGTTCAAGAGAGTGTATCAGTGACTGGGTTGCTTTTTCTAGTTGTGTGTTGAATACCCATAGTGCATTTAGAAATGGCCCATAACTGCTGACATGCAGATCATGGCTCTGACAGCTTGCTTATAGTGAAGGCGAGTGGTTTGAGGTCTGTGAACACTGTGAAAGTGCAACCTTCAAGAAAATAGTGAAAATGGCAGACACCTAGATGGACAGTTAGTAAGTAGTTCAGTCAAAAGTGCTGTATTTCTATTCAAGTGGTTGTAGTCATTGATTGAAGAAGGTGAGCAGCCACCACTGACTGCTGATTATGGTTCCAAAAAGCCTCCAATAGATGTGTTGGAGGCATCAACTGTGAATGTAGTCCATACTGACACGGTTGCTTTAGCCAGAGCTTCTTTTGTGTATTTGAAGGCACTATCCCACTCAACCTATCTTTTTGAAACCCCTTTTGACAGTGCTTTGCATAGGGGTTTTGTCATGGTTGCTGCAGAGGAGATGAAATGATGATAAATGTTTACCATACCTACAAATTGGTGCAGAGTCTTGCTTGTGGTGGTGTGTGGAAAAGATAGGATAGATTTCACATTCTCTGGCAGGGGTGTAACATTGGCACTTGTGATTTGATGTCCAAGGAAGTCAATTTCCTTAACACCAAAGACACACTTGGTGAGATTCATTACCAAAACATATTGTTCCAGTCTGTCAAAAAGAGTCACTCGGTGCTTTTTGTGTAGCTCCACACTTTGGCTTGCTATAAGAATGTCATCTAGGTATGCAAAGACAAAATCGGGACCCATGCACACGATGTCCATCAAGCATTGAAAGGATTGTGCTGTGTTTCTCAGGCCAAAGGGTGTATATAGAAATTCATACAGTGCAAAAACAGTGACCACAGTGGTTTTAGGTACATCATTGTCTTGCACCAGTATTTGGTAGTAACCTCAGATGAGATTGACTTTTAAGAAACCTGAGCACCTAGCTAGCTGGGTTGAGAAGTTCTGTATGTGCGCAATGGGCTAGTGGTTGGGTGTTATGTTTGCACTGAGATGGTGATAATTTGTGCAAGGCCACCAACCTCCATTAAGTTTTGGTGCCACATGCAGGGATGATGACCAGGGACTGCTTGATCAGTGAACAATGCCTAAAGCTTCCATATTGTCAAACTCAACCTTTGCAATAGCAAGTTTGTCTGGTGATTGTCGATGAGTGCAGTTGTGCACTGGAGGGCCAGTAGAAGGATATGGTGCTTCATTCTATGATGGTTTGAAGGTTTGGAAAATGTCAGGGTAGTGGGATTTGCAGGGGCCCACAAGATTTGAGAATTCGTTCTCAGTCTGAGGGACAGCTGCTATGCAAGGGGCAGAATGTGCAGATGTTGTAAGAGAAATAGCAGCAAACATGCTGCTGTTGACGAGTTATCTCTCCTGAAGATCGACCAATAGTGAGTGTGCCTGAAGAAAATCTGTATCAATAATGGACTGATGGACATCAGCGAAGGTGAATACCCATTATGTATGCTAGTGAGCCAATGTGGAGAGAGAGAATGCAGTGATCTTATGTTTCAACTGAGGAGCCATTGGTGGCTGTTAAAGGTTGGTCTTGCTTTCTATAACAGAGGTCCCTTGCCTATACTGGGATCATGCTGACTTCTGCTTCTGTGTCAATTAGGAATCTTCATTTGGAGTTCAGATCGTGGATGTATAGGAGCAGTTGATTGTGTTTGCCAGCCACCAGAGGGTTCAGTGGTGGCTGGCCTTGGAGTTGCCGATGGCAAAGGACATTTGAAGCTACATGGTTGCTTATACTTGGTAGCTTTTGTCTCAAACCTCATGTAATAGAAACACAAATCATCTTGTTTAACTTTACCATGTCTTAGGGCTGACTTTATGGCACTGATTGTAACCCTGCCAGACAAAAATTGCTTGGCAGTCACCTTCACTAACTGCCACAGGTCCTTGGTCTCAGTTTGAGTAATGAGATCCTGGACCTGGGGTGCTAAGTTACAGAGGAATAACTTCCTAAACAAAATGAAAGTGACTCACTGATGGTAGGGCACTAATGCCAGCATCCTATCCATGAGCTCATAAGGCTTAGAATTGCCTAATTCTTCCGCATCTAGTATCCTGGCTGCCGCTTCTTGGTCACTAAGCTGGAATGTTTCCATGAGTCTCTGTTTCAAAGTAGCGTATTCGTGAGTAGCCAACAGTTGGGTTAGGATGACTAGCATTGTTGTTACTGTGTCCTCATGCAGTGCTGCTGTTACATAAGAATACTTCATCTGGGCTGAGGTGATCTTCCATATGTTGAATTGTATGGTTCAACCTGTGTGAACCATACCTTGGCCTGCTTTGGCCAGAATTGTAGGCACTTCAGTGATCACTTGCCATGTTTGCATTTTCTACTTTGGGTTCAGCAGTTATGGCTTAGTTAGGATATACATGAAAGTAATTTAGAATATGAGCATGTCAGTGTATTGTTTATTTCACTTCAATCAGCTACACACTGTGCTGGTAAGTATGATCGCCCATCTAAATCTCCAGACTCCTGTCCCACCTAACCAAAAGTCCCTTCTCTGTGGACCAGCTCACCAGCTAAACCACAGTTAAGTTCCTGCCTACAGTTTGTCTGTTTTCAGCCCATGGGGAGTGCCCTATACATGCATGTTTGCTACATCCCTCTCTCAGCCAAGAGATCCTAGTTTTCTTGGCTTGCAGCTGCTGGTACCATGTAAAAGTACTCATGGTAGTGCCATGTAAAAGGATCCATGTCAGTGCCTCGTAAAAACACCCTTGCCAGTGTCATGTAAAAAGCATCTAGTACACTCTGCAAAGTGGTTGGTATTAGGAAGGGCATCCAGCCATAGAAAACATGTCAAAACAGACAGATGGAGTTAGGGTTGCCCTTCAGCTGTCAAACAGTTCAATCCATGTCAGCATGGAGAACAGACATTAGATGATGATGATATATATGCACACACACACACACACACACACACACAATCAGTCAGACGCGGTTTCTTTATATAAAATTTTTATCACAAGATTATTGGTGAACCGAAGGGTCTGCAGTAGACATTGACTCTAAGTGCTCTGCAGTGGGATCGAACCCGGAAACACGTGGTTACGAAGCGAACTTATTAATCACCCACACAACTATGTCTGTGCTTCTGTTTGTTTTGTTTTATTTCTCTCAAGAGAATAAAAAAAAAAAGGATGAAAGTGGTCATTTAATTTTTTTTTTTAATGAGAAAAAAATTATTTAAATGTTTCTATTAAAAACATATCAACTCAGATCAGAAACGAAACGATGACGTTTACGTAAAATAGTTACGTAAACAATTTGATAATCCAATGAAATAAGGTATATGTAAATTACATTTTAAGCTTAAAGTAGTGACGTTTACACTGTTTCCGTGACGTAGTAACCAATCGTGAAACTCTTTAATTGTAATGTTTCCCTCCACCTCTTGGTATCTATAGCAGTTCTTTACTTGCTTCCAAACCATAGATACTTTACAAAGCAGGAAGAGGATAGTCTTACATTAAAATTGTCTACTTTTTTTTTTCACTTGCATTTTATTTATCGTGTTTACTTTTTGTTTATTGTGAATAATACATTGAGAATTACATAAAACGAGATATTTTTTCCATTGAAAAAAAAAGAAAAAAAAAGATCACTTGACAGTCTTGAGTATTCTCAATCATCACTGATAATACCATTATGCCTAACAAAACGAAAAAAGAAAAGGTAAGCCGGAATTATTTGTTGTTTTCATTTTGTTTTGTTTCATAGTTATTTTAAATTTCTATTCACTTAACAAGCATCATATATATAATATATATATATATATATATATATTTATATATATATATATATATATATGTATGTAGGTACGTGTGTGTTTGTATACGTATGTATATATATATAGATGTATAAATGTACGTGTTTATTCATGTGTTTGGAATTGTATCTACGTAGTGTGTATGTGTATCTTTGTTTATGTATGTGTATACGGCATACACACACATATATGTATATATTTTTGCTTGTATTTATTTATTTGTGTGTCTGTGCAAAACACATTAAAAACTGATTTGATTATCGACGAACTGATGAAAAAAATGTGTCCATTTCTATTATAACATTTTCCTTTAGATTATCGTCTCTCGGACTTCATTGTCGGTATTTCCATTCCAGTCACAATTTAGATCATCCAATGACCATATCTATTTCTTGCTCTCGTACAACCATTTTTGTTTTAAAGTCTGATTATTTGTTCTAACTCGGCTATAACACACATACGCACACGCATAATATACTACATATATGTATGTGTGGGAGAGAGAGAGAGAGAAAGAAAGAAAGAGAGAGTGAGAAAGTGAGTATGTGTATATGTATACGTTCTTATGAATTGTCCATGGAAATATTTCCTGCTATGTCTACCGTCTTATACTGAATCTTGTCTGTCTATCTTGCACAGCTAGAATTAAAACCATGTGTACTATTACGAAAGGATGTCAGCTTTTCTCTCTTTTGTTAATTTATCAGCAAAACATCATTTGATTTTTTCCTTTTGCAATATTATCATGTTTGTATTAACTACATAGTATGTCTTCCTGGCTTGTAGGAAGTAATTAGTCTTTTTCTCCCCTTCAGTAATGTACTACAACTTATTAACCATTCGGAAGCAGAAAGCAAGCAGATGCCATCAGTAGAGATGGTAAATCTTACCTACTTTCTATTTCACTTGGCCATTTGTATTTATTAATCAAAAGTTCTTTTAATTTCTGGGGAGTTTGTTATATAATTGAAGACAATTTCCTAGTTGAGAAAACCAGTCTAGCCATTTCTGTTAATAAGTAATATGCACGGTGTGTATGTATTTGTATGTATAATAATATCTGCATTCTTGTATGTCATGTCTCCGTTTCTTTTTTCCATTGTAATATTGAGAAATTGGCAATGAAATCATGGAAGAATTAGGGAGTGAATAACTGTGTTGTCATGCATTTCATTAAATTTGAAATATGACATTAAGCACGAAGTGATGCGGAAATAGCTCACTTTTCATTTACATACGTTTCACATATACATACATATATATATATATATATATATATATATATATATATATATATATATATATATATATATATATATATATCGGAAGGCAAATATAATTATAATACTCAGATACACATAAACATATTCATGTATTAAATGTATTAAGTCATTGATTTCTGTTTTAATCAATGTGCTCGCAAATAATTTTCTGTCTGCCTCTAGTGAAATCTTGTTAACGAAAGCATGCTTACATGGATCTCATCCCTGTACTGACAATTATAATATGTCGTTTATGTTAATTCGGACATTTTTCCCCCCACTTTTTTCCTCTTCAGCAAACACCAGCAAAAACGACTAATGCGAAAGGTAGTGCGAAGGAAAGTACTGAAAATACAGAGAGTGAGGTAAGATGAAGCTTTGGTCAGTTGTTTTGTACTATTGTTTGACTGATCTGTACAAAATGTGTGTATGAAACCATACATATATGTACAACAATGCACATATATAATCATACATATATTCACAAACGTAACCATACATTTACACATACATGCATATACATTCATTTTATATACACATATTTCATAGTGACTGAGTATCAGTCCCCTTTCTTAACTTTGTCTTGAAAATCTGTGTGTACGCGTACATATATATAAATATGCGTGTGTATTTATGTATCATGTACTTAATTTTGATGGGTATTTTCAAATGCTGCCTCTTAGCAACTTGTCACCGTCTCATGATTGTTGTGTATAGTGATGGCCTGTATGTAATGTATGTATATATGTATATATTATGTATACATTTGTACAACGATCTATGTATGTGTGTATGTATATGCATATATATATGTGTTTGTGTGTGTGAAACTGATGTCAGTCGCCGCCATCTTACCATAGATTATCATGGCGGTAAACGCTTTCTACCACTGAAAAGAACAACAAACCATTTCTTTCTCCTATATACTTCATTTTCATAATATTTAAAAAAAAAAAACATCCTACCTACATATATACAAGAAACAGAACACCCCGGTTATTTTTAACTATTAAAGCACTGACAAAAAAAAAGCATTACTCAAAAAAAAGTAGTTATTAAAATATGTTTAATTTTTTTTTTTTAATCCTTTCTTCACTGTCCATTTCCTTTTTTCTTCTCCTCTCTCTATCATCATGTCAGTTTCTGGCTTGTTTCGGAAAGAATCCTTATAGAATAAACAAGTAATGAGTGTAAAAGATGTATAGATAGGTGTGTAATGTTATATGTCACTTTCTCTCAATATATGACATGATGGGATATATATACATACATATACATACATACATACACACACACAGTTTATTCCGTACATCTGTGAGTGTATATGTATATATTACATACAGACATACATTTATGTAAATTTTATACACATACGCATACGACTCAATTCTAGAGATCTTTTTTTTTTTTTTTCCAAATTTTCATTTTCTTCACAGTTTTTGCTCTTATCTACCAATTGTTTATCTTGGTTATAATTTGAGGAATTCATTCTCCCCATTCTGTCCAGTTCGTAGCAACATAAATAGTATTGATGATAATGACTAATGTCCTTTTGGCATATTTGTATGTATGTGTGTGTATATATATATATATAATATATATATATATATATATATATATATATATATGCACACATATGCACAAAAAGCCATAGATAGAGCAAGTGTTGCAAAAGGTGCGGTGAGGAAAACGCCGTTGGAATTAAAACTGAGATTTAGTGGTCGACTATAGAGGATAACATTGGACATTTTTTCCTAACAAAGCGCCTCTTCGGAAAAGGAAGAGGCAGGGCGGATAGCTTATTATTGCTTTTACTTACACACGCTCTGTCCATTTTGTTTTACATTTTCACGAGTTCATTTCCTCTTTATATCAATCACAATCTACCTTGCTTATTATTTATTATCCAGGCTCACATTTTTGTTAACGCCCCCCCCCATCATATCATCATTGGAAACATTTCACTTCTAAATTCCTGGTGTCATATATATATATATATATATATATATATATATATATATATATATGTATATATATGTATATAAGGTTTGATGAATTTTGTAAAGTATTAGGGTTGTATTTTTGTTTTATGGTAGTGAAATATGTATGTATGTAGCGGGACGTTAAAATGTTTTATTATTTAAATTTTTTTTTTGTTTTGAAGTATTGCTTTTCGTTCTGAAAGTTGATAGCTTGTTTGATAAGGAGGAATCCTATTCGATATCCTGGTTCCCATTTCACCTAATTCGTGTCGTAGACGGTTTATTGAAAGTGATGTTAGTGTTGTCAGTGTTTAAAACTGTTCCAAACACAACACATGCCTTTGTTGCAGATGTGATTATCATGAATGAAAACACCTGTCACTTTCACTTTCTAATAACTTGGCTCCTGTCTTCATGGGTAGGAACGAATCTATCAATTCATAATAAAAACCATTGAAGAAATTGCTGTGAGAACTGCTAGTTTCTGGGTGCTTCACTACATTCTTAGAATCACTTGTGAGAACAAATGACTGCACTGCATTGATATTATACGATTTACAATCTCAATAGGTTACTTTATATTTCATTTTACTGCAATAGTAAATAAAATTGTGCATATGAAGAACACTGTACTTTTAATCTCGTCGTTACAGTCAGCCAGTCGGTCATATATTAGTGATTACTGGCCGCCAGCCATTATAATTTGTAGTGAATTAATATATATGGTAATTGTCATCAGTTTTTTTTTTTTTTGTAATTATATTTTGAAGGAACCGCTGTCACACACGCGCACACCTGATGTTGATTCAAGATCGAACTCTGTCAGTCTTTTGAACTGTTTCAAAATGCAATCTTTGTCCTCTGACACTAGTTTTTAATTGGCCGCTCTAGGAATCTTCGAGTATTTATAAATTCTAATTCTCTTTTAGGTTAAAGCTTCTTCTTGAATATTCTCGGAATTTTTTTTATTCAGTTGCATATTTTCAATGTTTGTAAGAAAAGAAAACTGGGAAATGTCCAAGATAGCGTCAGGCAACAGTTGCAGATGAATAATTTTAAAATTCTATGTCTAGTTAATTTTTGTATAGAAATACTTTTGTATTTTTAGCAAAGGGTTTAATCGATATGGCTTATCCTGAAGATATTTATTAATTTAATTGTTATCTGTGTGTATTTTTATGTTACTGTCTGCTCTCAAATTTTGTACGTTATCAAGAGATTTAAAGTGTAACTGATATATTTGATGTGTGTTTATATGTATTAGTCTGTCTTCTGATAGAAAAGGTGGTTCTTCTATGGTTTCTATGATCCAATTTCATCTTTATCCTCTATTTCTGTTCATCTCTACCATGTCATATTGTACGTTAGTTTGGAATACTCCATTATTCGGTAAACGTGAAACACTTGAATTTCTGCTAGAGATTTTTTAATTTATAGTAAATCAGTTTTCTAGATTCTATTGTTCTTGGATTAACTTTTGGAATAATGTTGATTCAGTTATTTTTATGCCATTCTTTCAATGGCAAACATGATTACTGTGAAATATAGAGGAATCTTGTGCAAGACTATGATTTACCTCACCAGACAATTTAAAGCCATTGTAAATTCTATATGATCTTTCTCTCTTGTATACCTATTTTAAAATAAAAGTTTCAGTTAGTAAGTTATTCATTCCACTATAATAATAATGATGTTTTAAAAATTGTAGCTACAACTTTTGAAGGTCTGATATTGAATGTGATTTATTAAACTGTCACCAAACATTTTAATAGTCTGGAAATCACGTAGTATGAAGTAATACAGTGAGATTGTATGTAATACCTGGAAATGTTATTAGTTGCAATGCTGTTTAACTCCAACTGAAACCTGGCTAAAATAGGGTCTAGTTGAGCTTAGTTCTAATTTCTGAGTGCTTATACTTTTCACATGATACAGATGTAGGGAAGAATGCCTCCTAGGGCTGGAACTGAACTTACATTGACTTGCAGACTAACATAATTAAAAAAATTTTTTTTTTTAATATTGTAGTTTTTGTTATAAACTTCACTTCTTAACTCAGCCCTTTTTGTTACCATTATCACATCACATTACTACATTTCTGTTGAAATACTCAACCTTTGTTTCAGTTAATTCATTATTAGCATAATGAAGAATTTAGTAAAACAACTTAGTTGTTTGGAATATGAATTAACATGAAATTTTGATGGAAGGTTTTAATTTAGATCACTTTAAAACAGGAAGTCTGTATGACAGAACCAGGGGAAGTTTGAGGCAGATTTGTATCAAAGGAGTTTAAGAGGCCACAAATTTATGCTGAGTGAATTTTTTAAAACTGGCAAATTAAAGCTTTTAATGTAATAAGTTTGACATTCATGTTTCCTCTGCTAGTACTGTTGTTGTACAGTATAATTAAACTTTAGTTTTTAATTTCCATCATCTATTGTTGTTTTTTTTTTTTTGCATCCATTTGATGAATTTGCTAAGCTGTTTCAGTATATCAAAATGGCATCTAACTTTTTTTTTTTTGAGATCCAATTACTTTATTTCAAGCTTTGGCAACATCTAATTTCTTGCTGCTATCAACTCAGATAATATGCTATTACATAACCTTTTTTTCCTTAATTGTTTGTTGTTTTTGTTATTGCTTTGCTTATTTGAGATGATCTATCCACCAGATAAAGATAGCTTCTATACTACCTCAAAGAATAAAACAACTTCACCTTTGGAAAATGAATCCTCAACCCAATAATTCTTTAATTATTTTACTACTGAATTCTTTTTTTTTTAATTTAATGGTTTACTCAGAGGACAACACCCATGATCACTTTCAAAGCTTCTGAATCTGGTGGGAGGAATTGAGGAAGTTGGCCTTAGACAGAAAATGTGGCCTGGATGTTTACAATAGAATAGACTTTACTACAGGTACCCAAAGGCCAAAATGAATCTGTTAGATTGGGTGTCAGTAGTTTGAACTTGTGAATTCTATGCTCCTCTCTTATTTGTTTTTGTCTTTTTTTTTCTTTTTAATTCACCATCTGTAAATAGTTGTGCTGTTAGCTATGGATTCACTGCATTTCTGACAATGAGAGGGATGGTGTAACCTGGGGATATTTCTCAAGGGAATTTGATTGTAAAGCAGCAGTTTTTCAGTTTATGCATTTATTCTTGTTTTAATGTCCACTTTTCCATGCTTGCATGGATCAGACAGAATTTGTTGAGGCAGATTTTCTATGACCAGATGCCCTTGCTGTTGCCAACTCTCACCTGTTACTAAGTAATATTTTCTCATGTCTGGACAACAGTAGATTGTAAATTAATGGAGCATCTTTACAATTATCACATGGTGTCAAGGCAAGCCCCCCCCTACCATTCTTTCATTCATACATACATTATATATAATACCACACATCTTCCACTAGTATACATTAGTAACAGATATTAGCTAGAATATGTGTGCTTGTAAGACTGCACAGTTTCCATGCATCTGTCAAGGCTATGGCAGAGGTCATTTGCCCAAGGATCAAACCTGGAAGCTCATGGTTGTGAAGGGAACTCCTTAACTGCACAGCTAAGCCTGTATCTTACACTCACTTCAATCATTCTTTTCTAGAACTGCATTAAATCCAGCCATCTTAAACCATTTCCTCTGGTATACAAGTAAAATATAAAAGCAATGGATAATTTTTATAAAATTTTGTTTTGGCCTCCAAAATTATATAATGGACAGATGTTTGAAACATGTTAGAAAGTAGTTTAAGAGGAGGCAGTTTGTCATTTCAAACATGGACTAAGTGGGGTATTTGAGAAATATGTTTGTTCATTAGCATCATTGTTTTAATTATCTCACATGTGTTACAATGACCTGCAACACAACATATTGGCAGCATTTAGCTTGTTCTTTCATATTCTTGTCTGTGAAACCCAGTGTTCTGAGATCTGACATTATCATTTCTTCCCTTAAGTTCATTTTAAACACTAAAACTGTCTTAGAATAAGCACAAACTCTAAGAAAGGAAAAAGTCTTATGTATCATTATTATGTTAATTAATGGATACTGCTAATGTACATGACTACATTATTCCCTATACTTCTTTCTTTTTCTTTTTTTCTCTATAACTTTGTTAGTTTGTTTGTGACCTTTTGTATCAGTTGGGGGAAATTTTCATTAACTGAATTTAATGACTTTTGATTTTTATTTTGCCATATGTATGTATTGTATATAATTACTGTAAAACAAAGATTTAGAAGCAGAAGTTGTGACATAAGATGATAGATATGAGGACTAGAATAGATTAACCCTTTTGTTACCATATCTCTGTTAAACTGTACTGCCTTTGTTTCAATTAATTTTGAAAATGATGGAGAATTTAGTGAAATAACTGTCATTGTTAAGTTGGTGTATGGGACACAAATAATTGAGAAATTTTGGAAGATTTTTGCTTAGATCACTTAAAAACAAGAAGTTTGTATCATAGAATGAGGGGCAGTCTTAGGTGGGTTGGTATCAAAAGGGTTAAACAAGCTGAGGTTGTTGGGCAAGTGAACGAGTATTATGAAAAAATATAAAATGAATTGTTGGTTTGTAATATTGACATCTAACTTGAAAGATAGAATTAATAGGGAAGGTGATTGATAATGGGAAATACCTTATGAGACAGTGTTGAAGAGAAACACAATGAGGAACAGTTAATCTTGCTGATTTAAAAGAATTAGTAAATTCACCATCATCTTTTCTATGCTTGTATGGGTCTAGTGGAGATTATGAAGGCAGTTTTTCTACAAATGGATGCTCTTCCTGTTACTAACCTTCACCAATTTTTACACAAGGTAATATTTCCTTGTAGTTGGACATGTTTTTTTGCTGGATATTAGAAATGAATGATGCTGCTTGTATGATAGTGACATTCATTTACAATTATCACATGATGTCAAAACAAAGAAACACTCACTCAGGAGCACAAGTGCATGCACCCCCCTCTATATGACAGGCTTCTTTCAGTTTCCATTTATGATATCTACTCACAAGGCCCTGATTGGCCCTGGGTTATGGTAGAAGACACTTGCCCAAGGTACAATACAGTTGGACTGAAGACCATGTGGTTATGAAACCTACATCTCAACCATGTCCACACCTGAATTGATGTTCAGAAATGAAATTATTTGAGATTTCTTTAGTGAATTTATCATCTGGAATCTATTTAATATTGTATTTTTGTTTTGAAACTCATTGCATTAAATATAAATATAAAACAACATCCCTAATTGTATTGCTTTATTTATTATAGTTTAAGAATTTTCTTTAAAGACTTTCCCTGTTTCCATGATCATCACCGAAGAGTGAATGTTTTTCAGTTTCCATGCATTCAATGGTTAAGAGAATTTGGTGTAGTGTTGCCAACTTACCTCAGATTTTACTTTGGAAGAGGATTTTGGTCCAACGTGACGAGCTACAAAAATCTCTTAAATCATTGACTTATCATAGCAGTAAACTGTCCATGGTATTTGCTTATAGCTTGGGCCATGGGAAGACAAGCATTTTTTTTGTTTTTGTCATACAAGCAGTGTAGTGGTGGAAGAGATGTAATTATTTCCATTGTATTAAGATTGAGCTTCTAACCAACTTATTAGATCTATGTTAAGGCAAAGAAAATTAATAATTTTAATTTGGCTGTGTACAAGACTTTTAATCCTTTAGCATTCAGATTTCTTTGGTCAAATCTATTGCTTATTTATTCACATTGTCTTGGTTTAATCACACATTATCTCATAGCTTTGAAATCTCAATGGTGTGTTTGTATATTTTTAGAATGACATTGTAGGGTCGGTGTAAGAGGCCATATCTGGCCAGTTTCAACATAAAACAGAATATTCAGGCTGGAAACAGCCAGATTAAATGCTTAAAATGAGTTAAAAAATATACCCTCTACTAATCATTGGTGCACCATTGAACTGTGATCCTTAGTCTACTCCATAGCTGTTACATTTTCTACTTTTCTTTGATGTTTTTGATTTATTTGCTGGACTCAGTTTTTGTCTTGTCATTACTTCTGTACTTTTCCACTAAGGTCTTTTGCATAATATCCTGCCCTCCCAATTTGCAACCCACTGAACTTCCTATTTACTTATCTATCCCTCTTTACTTTTATAAACTCTGTCACTCAGTCAACACATGTAGCATTATTAAATTCATTACCACTTAATTGTAGGAGCTTTGTTTGTCAATTAGGTTCCGTCCTTTCTTAGACTAAATAATGAAATACCAGTAATTGGATTTAGTTTACATACTTCAAGGATTTTAGTTGATCAAATTGATCCCAGTTACTTATTCCAGTCTATTTTATTGGTCTTTGTCTGACTGCTAAGTTATGAGATGTAGAAGAACACAGCATAAAACTTAAGGCTTGAACATGTGTGTGTGTGTGTGTGTGTATGTTGGCTTCTGTTTATTTTTTATTCATGAGGTATGGTCATCTAAATGGTTTAGTAGACATTTTCCTAGGTGCCATAGTGTAGAATTGAACCTAGAGCCACATGTTTACAAAGCAAACTTAATCACACAGCCATTCCTGAGCCTATGGATTACAGGTCGTTGCTAAAAGCATTACAGGTTGTTGCTAAGGCCATAGTAAACAAGTCAGAGTAAGATTATATCTTAGATGTTGCCATAAAACAAATGGCTGCACTTACAGTTGGACAGGTTGCCTGTCTTAAATATATATTATAAATCAATGATGTTCTATTTTGATGGATGATTAATTCTGTGGGTTAGGCTCTAGCAATTTTGGTCATTTGCTTTCACTATCTAAAGTAATTTAAGAGATATATTGGTCTTTTAAGACTATTTATGTCTGTTTAGTTAATGTCTTGCAAACAGAAAGCTCCTGTATCAGCAGTAGTAGTAGTCATACAGATAGTTAAAAAATATAGTATCTGGTTGAATATTTGTTATAAGTCTCCTTTCTGCTTGTTGTCTTGTACCTTCTGAAAATGTTGGTGTATTTCTGGGATAAGTCTAATGAGAAATTTTAAAGTAGTGCTATTTGGTGCTGGTTGGAAGCCTTGTTTGACAAGGATTTGTTTTAGTTATGGTGCTGATAATTTTACCATATGGAGTAAAAATATACTAACATTTGAGTTTGGTTGACTGAAAAATTTGTTAAAGCTGCATTGAAAGGATTATTTCATTTAAAGTTCAGATAAACAGATTAAAGAAACTTGTATGATTTTTAGATGAGATTTTAATGTGAATTTGATGAGAAACTATTACATGTGCTCTTATAAGTAAACTTAATCATTAACAATTTCAAGTTAAATGATGAATACAAAAATTAGAGTGAGTTTGTAAGATTTAAATCTCAGAAGGCTAAGTCTTGTAGGAAAAGGATGCTCAGGTGAAGTTGTGTAAACCCCTCTAAACATGGGCTGAAACTTTATCCCCCTGTTTTGATATTTGGAATGAGTTTTAACCAAGAAATATATTCAGTGTGTTACTAGGTAAAAACACAGTTGCACTGTAAAGACTTATGTTTATTTATTTTTGAAACTTGTTATATTAAAACTCTACTTAGGTAAGTAAGTACCTACTTCATTACTGGTCTTCTTTAACTTCATTTTATCCTGTCTACTTATTTCAAGTTATTAACCATTTAGCATTTATGATACTATTGAAATTTATATATATATAACACATACACACATGTATACATGCTCTGGCTATTGTGTCACTACTGTTTTTTTCTTGTTTCTAGCTTCTCATACCCATCCTTATGTAATGTGGGTAACCATGTGCTTGTGCTGCTATCATACTTTAGTCTCTCGACACCTGGCACAAACTCATCCCCACCTGTTAAATACATTCCTACTCAACTGATGGGATTTTTTCTTTTCTTGGCCTATAACTTACTTGACAACCTTACTAGTGCCTTTGTCATGGGAAAAAAAAAAGCATCTAGTACACAATAAAGTACTTATGTTAAGAAGGGAATCCAGCCATAGAAATTATACCAAAGCTGATGATGAAACTTGATGCATCCTTGGGCCCATTGAATTTTGTGAAATGCCCAACCCATACCAGCATGGAAAATAGACATTAAATCTTTATATATCTATTTAAACACACACACATACTGTTTCTGTTGCAAATGATATTTGATACCTCATAATTTTTGGCTATGTTATAAGTCCCATTTCAGATATCTTGTATTCTCCATACAATGGCTTTCTGCTTCAGGGTCAAAAGGTGTACTCCATCTTCCAGCAGTTGCTAATTCTCTTCAAAGATCAGTTGAAATACTTAGCGGAGTATTATTCACATATCTGGGACTGTGATGCTGCTACATAAACATTTTGGACCATATTCAAAGAAAGGTCATTCAACTGATAGACATGAAGCCGATCAATGTTTTTGAATTTTTTTCATCCACAGATACGTTGTCTTCTCTTTGCCTTTCTTATCTCTCCAAAAACCTCTGCCTCTCAGTGATGTTTGGTTCCCTGTCACCTCTACTCAAGCACTCTTGATACCTCATCTCTCCTCTTATCATTAATTATATTTTGTCTAGACCCTGCAATTGCCACCAGAATGTCAGCCATCTGAACTCCTCTCCCAGCACAAGCTCTTCCTGCAGCTGCTTGACTTGCAGCAGTTCAAAGGAGTCTGTGTAAACCAGGATCACTGTTTTAGGATAATAATAATAATAATAAATATTTTTCTAATGGTGAGACTCATTTGATAAAGCTATAAATGATAGCATGTAGTATATACGGTTAAAAAGTCTCTTGGATTGAAAAAGTTGAAAGATGCTTGTGGGACTTGAACCTGCATCTATAAACATGACATTCTGCTATTATAACCAAAGCAAACCTTTGAATTTTTTCCATCCATTTTAACTTTGCTTTCACCAATGAGACTTGTATGTTGTTTACCTCATGAATTTAGAAGCTTCAAGAGATATCTCTCAAAGTTTTTATATTCTTATAGCTTTAAAAAATTCTATTTTTTGTGTAAACTCTGGGACTATTACTTACTCTAAATTACATCCAAATTGAAGAGTTTTTCAGACTTTTGCTCTGTGTGTTTTCCTAGAATGTCTATCCTCAATAACATATAACGTCAAGATTTGTTAGAATACTTGTACAAAGCCAGGATACTCATTTTAAAATTATGCAAAATTTAATGTTTTGTTCCTCCTCTCCTCCCCAACCAGTATTAAGTTGAGCTTGTTGTTCCCCTTTTGTATAATTCTGGATTCTTCAAATCATGTGGGAGTGAGGAAATTGGTATAATTGAAATTGTGCATGAACTGTAAAGGTGTTTTGCATTTTGTACTTTATTACATGTTTCTGGACGTTCTTGTAACTTTTTCAGTTTTTTTTCTTCACATTGATCACTTTTTTCTCTTGGATCTCGATAATTTAGATGATACTGAATTTTTGTTGTGATACTTATGTCTTTGTTTCAATTAGTTCAGGAAATAAGGAAGAACTTATTAAAATTACCATGTCATTATTAAACTGGTATTTGGAGCATAAATTAACATGAATTTTGGATGGGTAGTTTTAATTTACATCACTTTAAAACAATTTTCATCATAAAATTAAAGGTGGTTTCAGGTGGATTGGTATGATAAGGGTTAAGGAGATAAAACTTTCTCTCAATCACTTGAAGAATAGTTGCCCCAGACTTTAGGTGGCAACATCACTGGAACTTATTTTTCTGGTGTAGTCAGGGCGAGGACAGAACAAACACTTCACCACCCCCACCAGTATCACTACTACAACCATGTCATTATCTCTAAAATTAGCACAAGTGTCACCTTCGTCGTTAGTACTACTAACTTTCAATGGGACTTATAGATTATTGCTCACTGCTAGAAATATCTGGCAAATCTCCCTCCTGGAATAAACATGGTATATTGGAATGTAGTTGCTGGTATGGAGAAAAAGTTGGTTATAGCTGGAATACTACAATTGATCTCAAGCTTGCTTACTAAGGCCTGTCCTGGAGCTAACCAACAGCACTGTTGCTACTGTAACATAAACACCATTAGTATTTTTTATTACATTTAGTTTTCCATGCTTGCATGATTCAGATGAGAGCACATTGAAGCAGATTTTCTGTAAGTTTCATGTCACTAACCTCTGCTTAATTCTCAGTCTAATGAACAAACTGCTCTACCATGGTTTATTTAGAAAACTGGAAACAAATGACACTATTTAAGAGACCTTTTGTTGACAAACACAATCACATACATGTATGTATGTGTGTGTGTATATATATATATATATATATATATATATATATATATATATAATGATAATAAATAATTTGGATAAATAAGTGTTAGTTGATTAGTGTGTTTAAAAGTTGAGTAGAGCACCAGCACAGTATAGGCTACCTGTTGTCATCTGTAGTCTGTAGTGAGACCTATCTTCAACTATTTATCTGATGGGTCAGAACATGTGGTACGCAATAAAGATTTAATGCCGAATCCATCTTTTATTTAATATTATATATATATATATACACACATACATACATACATGTTTGTGATTGTGTTTGTAAGCTGGTTATGTACACATATACATGTATATACATACATACGCACACACTACAACCTTCTTCAGTGTCCATCTATGAAATCCATTCACAAGACTTTGGATGCTCCAGAGTTATTGTAGAAGACACCCAAGGTGTCACACAGTAGAACTTAATCTGAAGCCATGAAGGTGTGAAGCAAGCTTGTTGACCACATAGCCATGTACCTAGATAAGAGATTTTAAAATACCTATATAATTACTGTGGCTCTCATTAATTTTGTATCATGATGTATATTTTTTCTTTAAGCTTACATAAGATACATAACATAAAGAAGAGATTTGTTGGGCTAGGGTGATAATTGTTCATGTGGACTAAGCTGGGATGATGGTTCTTTTGATGGAGCAGGCCTGGGGTACAATTCTTTGGATGGAGCAGGTTTGGGGTACAATTTCTTAGCTAGAGCAGGCTTGGAGCACGATTCATTGGATGGAGCAGGCTGGTGGCATGATTCCTTGGGTGGGGTAGGCCAGGGTGACAATATGAGGGTGGAGCAGGTTAGGTGATGGTGATGGTGGTGATTATTCAGGCGGAGCAGGCTGATGGTGTGATGATGATTCTTCAAGTGGCTCCTCTTCTAAGCAGGTACTTTGAGAAATTCTAAATTAAATGATAGGAAATTAGTACACTGAGTATAAGTTAATAACCATATTAAAAAAAAAAATATATTTGCTGCAATTATTAGAGATGACAGGGTATTGGTTTTTGTATCTTGATACTACTTGCATCTTTCACGGAACAGTTTTCTCTGTATTTCCAGTTCACTGATTTGTGATTTACTGTGTTAAGGGGTTATGACTCACTAAGTGAACACTTCTGTAACACCCACAATGTATTGTTATGATGGAGTATTAAAGGCTCTCCTATCAGTATTTTTCTCCTTCTGTCTGTCTCTTATATTTTTTTAACTAAACATCTGTACACGACATTTACAATTTATAAAATAATAAAGGCCAAATTCTGTCTGTTAGTCTGGGACCCCTGTATCTCAGCCTACATTTGCTCTCCATAGGCATATACCTTTTAGGAATGGGGATGATCCCAGGATTGAAAATCTCCCCTTCATTTGGTTTTTGAACATTTAGCATTGGGATCTGATTTAAAAGCATTTGCGTAGATATTTCTAGCAGGTAAAGCTTGGCTAATTCATGCCATCTTGGTGGTGTTTGTCAGATGACGTCAGAGATCAAGGGGGAGATAAATGACATTTGCTTCATTAATTTCATGTTGGAGATGAGAACTTTGAAACAAACTGGCCAACAGTTGGAATTCAACTTCGGACTGGAACAATAGAATGATTGTATTACAGAATTAACCTCTGATCAAACACCATTGGGGCATATAGTCATTATAGACTTATTATAGTCATGCTATTTAGCTCTCTTTAGTTTTGGGTTACAGGCCCAATTAGCCCTCTGCAGAAGCTAGCATAAAAGTCTGTACGTAGTGTGGCTTTTAAGCTAGTCTCTAGTATAAGAGTAGGTGTATAGTAGGCTCTCATTCAATCATCATCAGCATGTAGCTTGATACATATTACTTAAACAAAATACACAAGGTATGATTTGTTTGAAAGTTAGGGTGATGTTGGATAACATGCAGGTATGAGCATCATCATCATCATCATCATTTAACGTCCGTTTTCCATGCTGGCATGGGTTGGACAGTTTGACAGGAGGTGGTCAGCTGAAGAGCTGCCCAGGCTCTAAGATGAATTTTTGTATCTCTATAAAAAAGACAATTCAACTGAAATCTTTTCAGAAATGGTATTTTGATGGAAGAAAAGTTGTAACTTTGTGATCATATTAGAAATAAAACCTGTGCAACATTCAGCATTCCATTATCAATGAGAATAACACCATGAAACTGCCTTATTTATAGAATGTTTTGCTGTTGGAAACAGCTGTTCATTGCTTTATGCTGATTTAATGTAAATGCTAGAGAAGAGATTGTTTGTAGGTCTCCTCAGGTTTGTCATGTTATTGATTGAAAGGTGATAGCTTATTGATTGCTTTTTTCCCCCCATAGAATTATAAGCAGATAAGATAGTACTGAATAAAGATATTCTTCTCTGAAGTATCACAAAGGTATATATATTTTCATAAAGAACTGTACTTTACTCAATCACTAAAATAGTAATATTCAGATGTTAGTAAGTTTTATCTAAAATCCATTCAACTTTCTGTGTAGTGTTGGGTAGGTTAGGGCAAATTCAATTTAGATGGAAGTAGATTTGATTTGATTTAGTTAAAAGTTGTCAATATTTTGAATGTTTACATAGCTTGAATGAGTCTTCTTCAGTACAGTACTTCACCACAATCATTTTTGTGAGGTTCACCTTTCAGACCAAATCTTACTCTGCTTCAGGTTCCTTCCACTAGAGTTGCTCTGCATTTATCAGCATTATTGCAGTCTTCTCTTTTTTACCTTTCATACTTGATTTTACTCTCAACTCATTTGTGTATAAACATTACACCTTCAACAAAATCTGCTTGTCTTTGCATCCGTCACTGTCCATGTCTTGTTAGCATGCAGTATCACACTTCAGATACTGTAATCAGACCATCTACCCTTCACTCAGAAAAATAACCTCTTTGTTGCCAGCAGTGGTAATAGCTCTGAATTTTTCAACCTTGTTCTTTGTGTGATTATTCTTTGATGTTATTTAGATAACTGATGCTATTAACTAATATAAGGAGCCTTCTGAACATTTGGAAAATTTTCTTGGATGTTCTCTTTACAAATCGCATACATAGATCCACTACATACAAAATCCTTCACTACTTCTCTGCCGGTAATTTCACTACATTTTTGCCCACCTATTGTTATCATTGGGTACATTAAAGTTCCTGCTTCTTCATTCATTTTGCATATCCAACATGGTAATTTCCCAAATGGCAGTCTGTCTTTAATGTTGATTAAAACTTTTGATTTTGTTCAGTTTACTTTGTCTCTTGCTTTCCTATTTGGAATTCTCTCTTATTCAGCTATGAGAACTAGGCCATTATTCAAAATTTCCCACAAGCAGCTGGTCTTAAACTCCTGCTATTTCTTGAGAACCATAATAAACAGAAGTGGAGGAAAGAACTAAGCCCAGATGGACATTTATCTACTTACTTACCTACAAGCTAAATTGCTTGCTGAACTTCTTACAAACTCTCACCTCTGACAGTGCCTCTGTATATGGCTTGCATAGTTCTCAGAAGTCTTCCATCTACTCCATATTTTGTTAACACCCATCAGATTACAGTGTGTGGTAACTTGTCAAAAGCCTTTTCCAGGTTGATAAATGCTAAATATAATGGATTGTTTGTCACTATGAACTTCTGTAAATTGTTTCAACATGAAGAAGAAATCAGTGGTACCCTATCCTAGTACAAATCCACACTGTATCTCACTTAAAGCAAACTCTCTTCTTGATCAGTTATACCATAATTCTTTATTATTTTCACAACTTGGTCCATTTGTTTGTTAACCATCTAATTGCTCTAGAAAGTGCTTTTATTTTGTCTCTTGTAGCTGATGATAACAATACTGCAACACCATGGAATTCACATTGGTACTATTTATTTGATTATATTCACGTAAACCATGCCAAAGCTGACCTCACCAGTGCTGGTGCCATGGAAAAGCTCTCATTCCACTCTGTAAAGGGCATTCAGCATGTAAAAAACATGCCAAAACAAACAATAAATCTGGTGCAGTCCTGGCTTGCTAGCTCTTGTCAAAATGTCTAACCTATGCTAACATGGAAAATGGATATTAATTGATAATGATGATAATAATTCCCTTCAGTAAATATAGTCTTTCCCCGACTAAAACAAAAATTTTGTATAAATTAAAAAAATTTTTTTATGAAGTTGTGTTGCTGAAGCTTAGTGATTTAAATAGTCTGCTGCACAGCACCTTGAACCTCAGCTTGACTGATTACTTTGTGAGAGGAAAATGGTAGAGTTGCTAAAGAGAAAGTATGCAGAAGCTTGGTGAGTGTTTCTCTAGGGTGGTGGTTTGGTAGAATCATTCGAGCACTTGACAAAATGGCTTGTGATATTTTTCTTTAGCTCTTTACATTCTTATTTCAAATCCTGAGGTCAGCTTTATCATTTATTCTTCCAAGGTTGATTAAATAAAATATCAGATGAATATTGGGATCAGTTTTAATCAGCTGTCAATCTGTGTCAATATGCACTGAGCTAGAACCCAAATTGCCCATCTAACCATGGGCTCCACTAGTGAAGTGACACTGCTTAGAGTACACTGTTGTCAACACAGTATCATCTGTAACATATTGCATACACACACGCACACACACACTACAAGTGGATCTCATTTTCTCATTTAAGGGAATAGCAGAAAAGCTTTGTGTGCTTGTATTTGTCTTAAAAATTGGTGCTGTTTATCTTTGTCTCTTAGTTTGTTGTAGTTCTGATTGTCTAAATGCTTAAAGACTTTACTCCAGTGTGACTGCTCTAATGTTTAGTTCTATGAATAATGTTCTGTTATGCTATCAGAAGCATCTTATCACCTTAAATTGAAGTGTCCTATTTATCTCAATGTATTCTATTAAAGCTGGAGAGCCACCAAAGAATTAAAAATAATTTGATCAGTTTTAAAATAATGAAAAAATTAGACATGTCTAGGTGGCTTATACTAGCCTTCATCTATTAAGAGAGATAGGGTAATTGGATATGTTTTGAAAAGAGTAGTCAAGCAAACATGAAAGAAAAAAAAACCTTCATAGAAATAAAATGAGTGAAAGGAGTGATGCTCTAGCCCGAGAATTTTTATGAATGCATTAAAAGAATAGCTCAAAATAGGGTAGTGGATGGGTGCCTTGTTTGCTCTCGGGCTACATTAGAAAGATGTGAAAATTGATTTTCATGTGCATCTTTAGGAATGTCGATGCTTGTTTTAGATCATGCATGCTTTCTTATTTACAAGTTGATGCCAGAATGTTATCTCTTTTTAGTAACAGTTTAGTCTGGAAGGAGTGGTTATATTGGTATTCTTCACAAGCCGAGTGAGATAGATGCACTTCAGCTTGAACCAATCTGTAAGGCAAAGAAGGATTGGACATAATGATTACTGTTGGGCCTAGGAAGGGAGACATAGTATGAGTGAAGAGGAGAGACTAAAGAACAAGTTTAGCTAAAATAACCAGTTTGAATTCATATTGTCCTTTTTTTTATGCAACTGAACTGCTTTTTCAAATATACAATAATTTTTTTATGTTACTTTTTGTCATTTTTATCAATCTGACTTTAGTATATGATTTACTAACTTTGATTCTTGAAACTCATGCAATTTGGCAAAAGATATGGTAGAATGCCTTGTAAAAGTTGATAATTAAAAAAAAAAGTCTTTGAGCCACATTTCCAAAAGCTGGTGCTCATTTTCTAATAGGGAGATTATAAAATTTTGTCCTATGACTTAATGAAATGTAAGGAGAAAATGAATGTAGAAAGCAAGGGCCATCTGCATCTTATAACAAGAAAATCATTTTATGCTTTGTTTTAGCTTAAAATTTGATACTCAGTTATTAGTGTTATAAAATATTCTGTATTTTTAAGCTTGTGACTTTTAAAGCTATTTTATGAATACCTTTATAAATGAAAGTTGTTTTATAAAGTACTTCATTACAATTTTGAAATTCTTAAAATAGATGTTGACTCAGAAAACCGGATTGGGTTAAAAAAGAATTGATTTATTTTAATGGTTACTGTAAATTATCACAACCATGCCTGTATGGGTTAGGTAAATATATTGTTGAGGCCTTGTTTTATAACCAGATACTCTACTTGTTGCTAACCTTGCCTGATTTTCAAGTGAGACTCTCTTATTTTATATCTTTGAAGGTACAAACCCAGCTGACGATTTTGTTGACTGGAGAAATGACATTGCCAGTTGTAGTTTGCAAATTTGGAGGAAGCACAAATTTAAACACACCTAAAAATACATTGTGTGTGTGTATGTGTGTGTTTGTGAGTTTTGTATGTTGAAAATCTGGATATAAATTGAAGATCTGTAAAAATATTTGAAACTTAGCAAAATGGATAGTGTCTGGATGTAGAAAAGCCCCCAAACAAGCTGGAACTAAGTACTGTGTAGTCAGTAGTAGATGCAAGAGAGCTCTCTGGATTTTCTGGCATAGTGATGGGAATAGAAGCTTTTAGATGCATCATATATACTGGATTGTAGATTAAGGACATCTTATGAATCTTATTGTTCCATTAGGTGTAATTAGTATTGAAGTTAATAACAGAATGGTGACTTGAATTTAATTATACTAAAAGCATAAGGAACGTCTACATTTTGTTGATAATAAAAGGTTTTTTTCTTTTCCTCACTATGAAAGTCAATGTAGAAACCTTTAAGAAGCATTATGCTGTGGTATCAATGGAAGATGGTCAGTGATAAAAGGGAAACTTGTGATTGGATAGGAATGAGTTGTCTGGTTTGATGGATGAAATGTTATATTTTGAGAAAAACTGGAGGAACTGACAACATATGACTTTTGCAAACTTACTTGATTCTTTGTTCCTAACTCTCTCGCCTGTTCCACTGTTTACATCCCCCTCACATTCATCCTCTTGTAACTTTAAGGTATATCCTGACACCTCATCACCACCATTTCTCTCCTTTTCTAGTTGGGTTTGCCATGTTTCTCCTCTACAGCAAGATACCTGTTCCTGTCCTATCACACTCTTTAGTTGTGTCTTGTGGAAGACACAACAACCTCTCTAGTGCTGGTGTCATGAATAAACACCCTGAGTACATTGTGTAAAGTGGTTGTAGTTAGGAAGGGCATCTAGCTGTTGAAACCAAACCAAAAGTGAAAGAAACACAAATAATAGATGATTTTCTGACTCCTCTATTATAGCAGTGGCTTCAAGAAAGAAGTTGGTCTGTGATAACTTACTTGTCTTGCTATGCTGGCATACAATGCAGATGAAAAATGATGATGATGATGAAGTGGGTTGATTAACCCCAAGCAAGTATGCATGATTGTAGATGTTACTGTAACCACTCCATATTTTTTTAAGGTGTAGTGCTCCTAAAACTATATTATTCAAAGAGTTTTTTTTTGTAATCATTGAGTTGGAGATGTGGCTGCTATTTCTAGTCTGTCAAGTAACCATATAATGGACCTATGGAGGGGAAAGAGGGTTTAGGTGTGAATTTCTCATTTTTATTACTTCATAAGCATTTTTCCTTTTTTCTCTTGAGATGCAGTATTTAGAATCTTATCTTGCACAGTGCAGTAATTATGATAGATTAACATAATGAAAATTGGTAATACCATTTTTAAAAGGATACTTAGTATGCAAAGATTGTGATAAGACATTTTTCTTGCACTTTGACAGGCATTCTGATGCTTATGATAACTTATATCATGCTGCTGTAGTGGCTGGTAGTAGTAGGTATAAACAAGGCTCCCATCATCATCATTTAATGTCCATGTTCCATACTGGTATGGGTCGGACAGTTCAACTGGGCTCTGGTGCAAGGACTGCATTATGCTCCATTGTCTACTTTGGCATGGTTTCTACAGCTGGATACCTTTCTTAATGCCAGCCAGGCTGCATGGTGACCTCACTAGTGCTGGTGACATGAAAACAGCACCCAGAATATGTTATAAAGTGGTTGAATGTATGAGGGAAGGGGTCAGAGGATCTATAAGGTTATTCACATTTTTGAAGAGAGGATTGATGGGGGTGAGGTGGTGATTGGGGTGCAACAGGGGAGAGAAAATTAGTGATGATGAGGTGTTGCTGCAAGACAGTATCAAGATATGAATTTTGCATATTTTGTCTTTTGCGGGTGGGAGACAAGTTTAAATTATCTTATTTTCTTTATTTACACATGAAGTTACTTTTTCATCTATTCAAGCTCAGTTAAACACTTTGTTACTATATTTCTAACTAAAATACATGTCTGGCAGAGTTATGACTGTGTAATTAAGAAACTTTGCAATAGTGTGGTTTTGGGTTCGATCTTATTGCACAGTACCTTGGGACAACCATCGCCTTGTGAGTGAATTTGGTAGACAGAAACTATGTGGAAGCTTGTGTCTTTGTATTTGTCTCTCCCTCACTGTTGCTTGACAACCAGTGTTGGTTTGTATATGGCCCTGCAATTTACAATTTGACAGAGATTGATTGAATAGGTACCAAACTTAAAAAGAAAGTACTGAGGGTAATTTGATTAACTGTCCAGGATGGTGCCCCGGCTAGGTGCAGTCTGGTGACTGACTAAACAACAATAAATTTCAGTTAAATAGTAAAAAATTTGTGAACTTAACTCGTTACATAAAACAATTTATGACTTAAATTTTGGCATGATTATACAGCTAGATACCCCCCTTAACATTAACTGCTTAAGAGTGTCCTGAGTGATTTTTGTTTTCTTTCTAGCACACTGTAGTTCTTATCATTGGAGGGTTTGAAGAGCTCTCCTAAACCCTGTGTTGTCATTGTTTGATTTGATTTATCAACTACTTCACTGTTTTTCTTTTTCATGATGTCACCATATAGTGAAGTTGCCTTGTAATTAATGTTTATTATGAATTACTGAAGTTATCAATGTTGGAAGAAAACTATAAAAAGAAATAAATTCACTTATACATATATACATAGGTGCAATAATGAAGAGATTTAGCAGAATTTACCACTTAGAGATAAATTAACAGGTGAAATTAATAAAATAACAAAAGAAAAAAAAAATGAAAACAAGGTAAATTTTAAGATTTAAATTATATATAAAAATTGATATTTCATACAAAGTTGTAATGCATCCCACTCAGCATGACGTAATCAGCATACAAATTGGATCCTTTTCCCTTCCATCCCATTTTTATTCTGATCCCCGTTCCTTGTGAGTATGCCCTGGTACTATGCCATCATCTCTTTCCTGCACTCTTCTGTCTTCCACTCTCTCTTTCTCTTGCTCTTCCCCTAGGGTGGATAGCCATATATCTCCTTTACAGCAGCACACCTGTTTCTTTCCTCATTCCTGATCTTTCACTTCCTTTCTCTCTTTCTCTCTCTCTCTCTCTCTCTCTCTCTCTCTCTCTCGCACCAGGTAACCATGTGTCTCCTCTACAGCAAGACATCTGTTTCTGCTTTTCTTTCTCTGTCACACTTGAACCTTTCTTTTTTCATCATCTCACACAAGATCACCTCCTCTAATGCCTCCTCTCTCAAAGGATCTTTATCTTGCATGTTACTTGATGATCCTGCCAGTATTTAGTGCCACAGAAAAAGCATCCAGTCCACACTGTAAAATGGATGACATTTGAAAGGGCATCCAACCGTAAAAACCATGCCAAAACTGACGCTGCCTGTGCTTATGCCATATAAAAAGCACTCTGTCCACCCTTCTGGGCAGTTGGAGTTAGGAAGGGCATCCAGCTGTAAAAACCATATCAAAACGCAGAAGTCTGGTGCAGGCCTCTGTGTAGCCAGCTCCTGTCAAACCATTTGACTGCTGCTAACATGGCAGGTAGACATTAAATGATGATGATGATTCAGTTGGTTGCCTACTGGGGGAACATTCCTTTACTGATTGGACATTCTCACCTGTATTCAGATTAGCTCAATTTAGAGGGTTAGAACTTACGGTGGGGTTTTGCCTTTTTTCCAGCAGATACTTATTTTTTGAATAATCTGTCCTTAATTGCATTATACATTTACTCAGAACTGCAGATGTTGCATTGCTTTTTAACCTCACAATTTTAAAAGAATTATGTCCACTATTTATCTAACTAGGTATTACTGCCACATATTACTCAGTCTAACAGCTGTGTAATAATTCATCTTGTTAATCTGATCTTCATCACCTCCATTGTTGTAAATGAGGTTTACAAATGGTCTGCCATTTCCATCTGCATGTAGTTGAGCACAAATGGATAAATAATTAATTTGCTCCTTGTTTCTGCGTGTGGTTGCTAGTAAATTTCCTTTCTGCAATTTATTTAATCTTTGTGTGTATGTGTTTCTCCTCCATCCAGTGACAGTTTTTTTCTATTAGCAATCAGTTTGATACATCTCTTTTCACAGCTTCTAAGCCTTCAAATTTTGATCAAACTGAACTACTGGTCAAAAATATATGGCCTTTGTTATGGTGTGAAGTAATAATTTTCAGATCACACCTCCTTTAGGACATGCTGACTTCTACCACTTTCTTTCTTGCATAAAAAATTAAAAGTACAGCTGTACCCAGTGTTTGCTTCCATCCTTATAATGCCAGAAATGTTTTTGGCCTTTCGTGCCTCACCCTCCCTTTGTCATTGGCTAATCATTTTCCTTTGTTATTGGTGTACTGATGGTTTTCTTTCATCCACATTAATATATCATTCTAGTTATGATACTGGAAACATCTGGGATCATCAAAGGGTTAATCTGTAATCCAGGAGTTGAAAATACTGAATAGGTTCCTAATATCCATTATAGTGAGTATACAAAAAAAAACAAAACAAACTTTCATCTAGTGTGAGACCATAAACTTTTTTTGTCTTTGTTCCAATGGACATTTTCTTTAAGCAATTATCACCTGGAATATTTCAATATGTAAAAAATTAAGAAGGAATTAATCAGTTTGATGTCATCTATAAGACTGTAGTTGGGTCCAGTTTCTTCCATAAGAAAAAACAAGTTTAGAGAGAAATATCTTTAAATTTCAACTTAAGTATTTCTGACTCTTAGTTTATGTCCTTATGCGGCCAACTTTCATTCTTGGGATGGGATGACGTCTTGATAAAATAAAGTACCAACCAAATATTGAGGTTGACTTGATTAACTAGCCCCTCCTTTCTAGCATTGTGTCTATGATAAATATTGTTTGCTTTGGATAAAGTACTTCAATTTATTTGGCTATAAACTCATGTCTATTTAATTTAATGTTACAAAATGTCTGGTGGAGAAGGCAGTCCAAAATATATTTTCTGATGATTGAATTATGATTTTGATTCTAAATGCTTTATAGAAATTCATTTCATAGTGACTTTTAAAAGAAATGGTTATGGGTTTTAAAAATTGTATGGTATGATAAGAATGTCCTCAACAGACTTGTCTGTCTTTTAGTTTAAAGCTTGATAGTTACTACTTTGGATCAACTTTGTGAGCAAGGATAATTTTAGAATATTTTGACATTCCTCTCTGTAACTGTCTCTTTATTTAATGTTTCATGATCCTTTGCCTTCTTTTTATTTGTAAACCACTTCTCTGATGTATATAACAGACATATTTAAAAACATTGGGACTTGAGAACATATTCACCAGTAACAAAACAGTTACTACATATGGATTACTACTTAAGATGACTGCCTGCATATGAGATGGATAACCTCTTGCTCTCTTCTCATCCCAACGTGCTCCAACCACTATCTCACTGATGTACTACTACTTCACTCCGTAAATGGTTTCTCTTTCTGTATCAATGTCTGTCTTCTAGACTATGTACTAAGCACTTATCCAATTCACTCTCTTCAGACATGCAATTCTGAACATCATCTTTGTTCATAATAGCCTCTTAAGAAATTAATCTGTAGAAGTTTAAGTAGAACATCAATATTGACTCATAGTTTTGCAAAGGCTGTAGATGATATATCCCTTTTATCAAGTTCAGTACATATGTTAGTATTTTCATTGTAATTTTCTTGATTTACATTTGCTAAATTTCCCCATTTTATATCTTTTTTTAATATATCTAAATTTTTTTTCTCTCTAAACTTCCAGCTTTTTTAGTTTGTTGAGGTAATTTTTTTCCCATCATGGGGATTTGGTTTTTGTCATCTTCTGATGTTTATATTTTATATTTGTATCTTTTCAGATTTTTTAAAATCAAAACATGCTGTATTTACAGCCTTTTAGTGAATTTGCTTCCTGGTTATAAAAAAAATAAATTTTTTTTTCAATGTTATTGTCATATTTCTGTGCTAATTGAGAAAAGATGTCTTTCTGGTAGACATGTTTTAAATGTTTCTGTAGGTGTTTTATAATAATTGTAAATTTACATCACTCTTTGTTCTCTTTCAAAGCATTACAATCATATTCCTTCTACATTAAAATTTTGGGTGGTTTATTCTTGTAATGATTTTTTTTTTCTATCCGAAACAGTTGTAAGTTTTATATTGAGGACAAAGGCAGTGTGGTGCATGCATGGTGCAGTAGATACATTTTTTAATTATCTTAATTTTCAAAAATATTTTCAGGTTTTAGTGTATGAATCATCTGGTAATATTAGTGCTTGAAATGTTGTTTTGATATTCTAAGTCATATTTTTGTTTTCCGTGATCAACCTGTCAGAAGCTTTTTTCTGCTGAATTTAATTTTGTTGAATCATAAGCAATGAGGCTGGGTTTGAGAAAGTGTTATAAAAAGAAAAGGAGCAATAGTTAAAAATCTTTGAGAAACTCTGTATTAAATTATCAGTTAATCATAGGAACAATTAGTGTGTGTCTATTCTAATTTTGTTTCCTATCATAAATTCAGTTTTTAGTGTTAATCTCATATATTTATCTTTCCTCACTTGAACTCAACATTGTGTTGGAACTTGTCCTTTGACGTTTCAGTTTTATTTTTCTTATAAAATATGTTTATTGGGAAGTAAATATGTTGGAGGTTTTCAAAATAATGCTCATTAGACATTTAAAACTAAAGTTATTGACGTTTGCTTTATCTCTAAGCAGTATATTTCTATGGCTATGTCAACAATAAATTTTCATATACATAACGTTCATTATATCTCTTGATCAATTCTGCTTGTTTCCATGACAAGAAATTGGTAATCAGTCCAGTTGAAAATCTCAAATTGGTGGGAATTGCTCCGTTATTGTCAGCTGCTTAGTAAAAAGAAAGAAATAACTAGCTAAACTGATAATATTTGCAAAACTCGAGTTGTTTATCAGTTAATTAGTTTTAACATTAATGTTTATCTGATTTCACAATGATATTAACTGCATGTAAATTTGACATTTGTCTTGAGATAGAAAAATATTTTTCATATTCAAATTTTTTCAGCAAAAAATATTTTACTGAAGTTGTTTGTCCAATGTGTTGGATTGGAACTTGGAAGGTTTAGAGTTAACATATGAGAATATTGTAAGATTTTTAGCAATATACTCCTCAATAGTTCATCAGTTCTAATGTTGCCATAACTTTTGTGATCTAGTCTGCCAATCTGAAAAATGAGTACCAATACAAAACATTGGTGGGGAAAAAAAAAGTAATGATTGGTGTAAAAGAAATATAAATATTAAAAAAAAGAAGTAAAAATAATCTAAAATGAGGTTGTTAAAAATTTTTTGGTTTTTGACTTCTGGAAAGATAGCTTAATTTTTTATCATTTTCATGCACATAAAAAATGGTAACCTATAAAGTGCCTCATGAAAGTGTATTTCATTCTTCATATAGAGATTATGTATCAAGTATAATCTATATATAGCTCTTTAGTAACGGAAAGTTTTTTAAATTACTGGGGAATGCAACTTGGTTAATTAGATGTAATCACACCTTAGAGTAGTGAGTTAGACATCTGTATAACCTAGTGAAGATAAATCTTAGATTTAATAGATCTGTTCAATTTGCTGAAGATTTTCCTACATTTTGATAATCCACTGATAAAGTTGTAAAAAAAACACTTGGGTTAATTATAGTCTAGCTGAATATGTAACAAGTTCTTCATACATTATTTGAAATTATTTTGGGAAGATATATTTTTGAGTGCTTAATTTTTAAACTGATAGAGCAATTAAATATGCAAACAAATTAGAAATAAAAGATTAATTTTTTTTTGTAGTTATAACAGTTGTGCTCTTTTTTTTTTATGCTGAATTATTACAATACTAATTGTTCTAATAATTTTTGGATTCAATTAATTGATTTAACTGAGATCGTTTTAATTAAGTTCATATTACAAAACATGTTGCTAAAGTTGGAGTTAACCTTGAGAGTGAATGAGGAGTGTGACAGTCTTCTCCATATTTACCTATCCTCTACATACTCCCTTATCAATGCCCTTGCTCTCATTTCCTTTTACCTTTAGTCTTGGTCTTCCACTTTTACTTATTACATTCATTTACATTGCTTTCATCTTCCTCAGCACATGACCTAGCCATGTCATCCCATTTAACTTTACATCTATCACTCACTCTATTCCCATCATTCTCTGTAATTGATTGTTTGGCTTGTCTCTCTTATTCACTGAACCATTTTCATTTCTATTCTTTCCAGCCATTACGAGTTCATCCCCCATATCTCATGCCTGTAAATCATAGTACCTCTCACACATGGAACATACCCATTTCACTTAGTTTCAGTGACATGCTCCTCATTTACATGCTATTTAATTCCTGCAACTTCTGTGTGCCTCGCATGCTGTCTAACATTAAATTCATTTCAATCCATCTTCTCTATTCAGCATACCTCCCTTATAAATGTTTTCACACCTATCTTCATACCATTTCCATAATCCAGCTCAAGATTCCCTCCATCTGTAGCTTCCCACAACGTTTAATTGTAGCTATCACATCAATAAATAACCCTCTCACATCTTTACATTTTCAATGAACTTACCACTATATATTGTATGTTTAATGGAATTTATTCCAACACCTTTCCCGCATTAGTGATTTATAATTACATTAGGCTATATTATTGTATAATGTGAGTTAATCAGGACTTTTGTCATTTTATTAAATTAATTGATATTTAGCAAACTAATACTAGTATTAGCTTTGGTGACAGTAGATAAGTGTATGAAGTGATAAAAGACCCCCAAAGTCACAAAGTAAAACCTTTACTACTGATAACTTGAGAGAAGGCCTAATGCTAGTGATAACTGTATAGCTGAATGATTAGTATTAAATTTTGACATTGTCATAGGTGCATGTGTGTGTTTGATGGGATATACAAACATGAAGAAATTGAATTCATTATGTACAATGTTTATATTGTTTCACAGTTGAAAAGCTACATCAGTGACTCAAGGACTTAAAGTTTCATGCTAGAGTATTTAAGTACTCTGGCACAAAACCCTTGGCTTTTGGGTCATTGCTGTAGTTTCTCATCTATAAATAATACCTATTTCTTTACTACCCACAAGGGGCTGAACACAGAGAGGACAAACAAGGACAGACACACGGATTAAGTTGATTATATTGACCCCAGTGCGTAACTGGTACTTATTTAATCAACCCCGAAAGGATGAAAGGCAAAGTCGACCTCTGCGGAATTTGAACTCAGAACGTAACGGCAGATGAAATACGGCTACGCATTTCGCCCGGCATGCTAACGTTTCTGCCAGCTCGCTGCCTTAAAATAATTATCTATAAATAATACCATCACATGCATGGCTGTGTGGTTAAGAGATTTACTTCCCAGTCACATGGTTTACGTTCAGTCCTACTGTGTGGTCCTGTGAGCAAGTGTCTTCTGCTATAGCCTCAGGCCAACTAAAGCCTTGTGAGTGGTTTTGGTAGATGGAAACTGGAAGAATCCTGTCATTTATATGTGTACACATACGTACACACAATTGTGTGCCTTCTTGTCTTGATATTATGGGATGGTTGTAAGCAACTGTCATTGTTGTATAGCCTTCTGTGAAAACACCTGGCAAGCAGGGAAAAGTGGGCATTCATCAGATGATGATAATGACCACAATGATAGTGGAACATCTCTCTTCCATACTGGCATGTGTTGGACTGTTTGACAGAATTTGATAGGTCCAAGGACTGCATTGTACTCTTGTGTCAGCTTTGCCACAGTTTTTATGGTTTGATGCCTTTCCTAATGCCAAATACTTAGAGTATGCTGAGTGCTTTTTTGTGGCACCAATACTAGTGAGGTTGCCATGCACCTCGTAAGACTAAGATCCTCTTTGACTAAGTGCAGCAGATAGGGGAGTGACTATACGCTAGGAGATAAGAGTCTAAGGAAGGGGCAGGAAAAAGTTTCTTACTGCAGAGGAGCTATGTGACTACTTACATTATAGAAAGGAGGGTGAAAGTAACTGAGTTTGAACTAGAAAAGAATAATACTGGTGATGAGGTGTCAGGGTGAACCTTCAATTTTGAATGTGAATATGTTTTATTAAGAATAGTATAATCATGTTCGAGAAAGCTGCCATAGGCATGTAAGAATTTAGATGTTTTTGAACCTGATTTGTGATAAAACAGGCAGTTTGTTTCCATCTATTCATAGATTGTAGATTCCTTAATATTCTAACAAACATTGAAGATAGTAGTCTATGCAGAAGTATTTTTAAAACATTCAGTCATTTTTGTATGGCCCAGAAGAAAATCTGATTTTCCATATTGAAAATGTGCACTGTCACTCAGCACCCTGCCTCATGAAGGTCACTGCTATCTTTCACTGCACATACAACCATATGCTGCAATCTGTTGGTGTACTACAGAACTAGTCTGAGAACTTTTTGATACCACCTCGTAATTACATCTAAATGCAGTAAAACCTAGTTTAAGAAATGTTAATCCTGTTAAAAAATTGGGAAATTGTACATAATTTATATATTAGCTAATTTGCACCTTAGGTATTGAAGTAGTTGTATTAACTAGTATACCAAGTTTTATCAGTGTATTATGTACTAAACTTGAAATGCTCCATTTATGCATTTCAATTAGTTGAACTTAGTCACTTTTCAACTGTCTTTTACTACAATTGCCAATGAAAGTTTTGTTGAAAACTGTGTCTGAATTCACAATAAAAAATTTGATCTGTTAATAAATGGAAAAATTTATAAAAGTGATTTACCTAATCTGTCAATCAGTTAGTTTATATATGCCAAATTTTTAAAATATAAAATTTTATCCCCTCTCCATTTCATGGCAAATTTTACTTTGAGAGAAGTTTAATCCTTTTGATACTAGCCTGCCTGAGATCACCTGTAGATCTAATATAAAAAATCCACTGCTTTAAAATTATCTAAATGAAAATCTATCAAAATTTTATGTTAATTTATGTTCTAAACACTGGCATAATTATTTTGCTAAATTCTTCATTATTTAAAAAATTGGTTGAAACAAAAGCATGTTTCTACAAAAATATGGTAAAAGAGTTAACTTGTAGTAACCTGAGAATGTGTTGTTCAAGATAAGTCATTTTTTCACCAAGATCTTCAAAATTGACAGCCTTAGATATCTCAATATATTTCAATTTTTCATGTGCTATATACCTAATGTGCCTGCATATGTTATTGTGTATCCATTATATGTTATGTTTATTACATTATATATTATATATATTATTGAATATTATATATTACCACTTCTAATTTGGTGTCTTAGGGATAAATATACTTTTTTTTTCTCTATCTTATTTAAGGTGTTTTCATTTTGGATTACATAGTGTATTGAAGTAGATAAACCACACTCCACATCATTTCCCTGTTGTAATCCTTTACAGTTCACATGAGGTCATGTTGATGTCTTTGAATAAAGAATGAATGTTACAAATGTACTGCACCCCCTCTAAAAATATAACTTGTGTCTGCATATATTTTACTGGGTCTGCATTAACTAAGGATTTCAGATATTTGTAGAAGGTTGGATAACTTTCATGCCTCTACATTAGAATGATTAGAAAGAATCTAGTAGTTAATATTTCATTGTATTTGTTTAATCTCAGATCAACTTGAATCAAGTAGTCACTCAAATGCATTCCATTTGTGACCACCATGTCTTTTTATAGATATATATGTAGGAGTACATTATCTAATGGGTCATTGAAATGGCAGTTTTTCTGGCATGTCAAGTGACTACTTAAAAGCTTCTTGTGGGGGGGTTATTTCATTGTATAGATTTGTATTACAGAACAGAAGCAAACTCACTGTATGTACTTGATTTTGTGTCCACATTTTAATATCTAATGTTTTTCTCTTCCCTTTTTTAAAAAAAAAAGACCCGTTCTGCTTTAGTTTGTATTGTTTTGAATCTAAATCTCTGTTGACTTTAGTCTTTCTTCACTCTGAAATTGATAAAATATTTATCTATGAGTTATTGAGGTCAACTATATTGATTATAAAATTTCCTTTTCAAAAAGAAAAAGAAAAATGTTGGTAGAGGATTTAAGTTTAGGCAAAAGAAATCAATATTTTGATAGATAAACCAGTTGAAAACAATCATTTATTTCCTCATTTCAATTTGTTTGTTACACTCCCTTGGTAAAAACTCACTTCTTTGGGAAAAAGATAGTATACATGTTGAATTTTATAAAAATAACTTTCTGAACAAACTCTTTAAAAAATGTTTATATTTTTTTCCTTATTTAATTGACTCTGTTTTCACAGCTTATGAGTAATCGTAATTGTTATTCAGATCTTTTATCCATGACAAGGAAGCTAAATTCTTTGAATAATTGACCTGCTAGAAGGATTGGCCAAATTATGCCCTGTTGTCTATGGGATGGATGGATACATTAATAAGAGCCTTTACTGAATAAAAGACTGGAAGGTCCCTGCTGGAACAGTTTAAGACTTGTTCAGTCAATTAATCTGAGGTTAAACAATCAGTAAATCCTTTTATATCATCATCCTTTTAATGTCCACTTTTCCACGTTTGTATGGGTCAGATGGTGTTTGAGGGAAATTTTCTGTGGCCAGATACCATTCCTGTCACTAACCCTCACTTGTTTCCAAGCAACAATATTTCCTCATGGCCCGACGTTTGCAGAATATTGGAAATAATCACACTGCTTGTGTGAGAGTGACAATCATTTTACTACTATCACAGTATATCATGACAATGAGAGACACACTCTTGTACATGTATGTACATGCATATATATATACACACACATACACTTAGTTCTTACACAAAAACTCATACACCTTACACTTTCTTTGTTTCTTTGTGCAGACACAATTTTGAGATTCATTGACAGCAAAATTTCACTCATCCATCTTCATCTATTGTAGCTGGTAGTTCGTGGTGGATGAGCATATTATGTTCTATTGCCTCAATGCTTGTTGTTGCAGCCATTTCTATAATAGCACTTGGTGAATTACTTCATTATTTCTCCACAAGTGTCCACTGAACTTTTGTCTGAGTTTAGTTAGCTGTAGTTACCTTGGGATTGTCACCATATACTGGTTTGATGAATCTATGCTACTTCATAGAATTGAAGGTACTGCCAAAGAAGTGAGGCTACATATGTGCGTGCACGCGCGCGTGTGTGTGTGTTTGTGTCAATGAAATACAAACTGAATTCATGCTTTACAGTGTTGAATTGAAGACACTGAATAGTCAGATATTAAAACAAGTTGACACCTTGAAATATCTAATCTCTATAATGGAAGCTAGGATTGGAGTGACTTGGACAGCATTAAGAAAATGGATTCATTCTGGAAAAATGATCTTCCAAAATAAAGTTAAATACTATAGGGCAACTATAGAAAGCTTGTCTATGAAACACAGCTTTGGACTCTCACCAAGACATTTACTAAATGTCTAGATTGAGTATACACCCAGCTGCTCAGAGCAGCAATAAACATGTGGAAACTGTGTAAATATGTGAAAATGTATGATGTGCTGTGTAGGAGTGTGTGTGTGTGTATGCGTGTGAATGTGATTTTGTTGCTACTGAACTGAAAGTTATTGGCAGCAAGGCAGGGAGACTCGGTGCACTTGTGACATACTTTGTGTGTGTGTGTGTGTATGTGTGTGCATACATACATTTATAATTAACATGTATATGAACACTGAATCATCGAAAGATCTTCCTTGTAATTCTTGAGGGGAAATTCTTATAGACTGTGTGAAAATACACAAAGCTGGGTCATGAATGACGTCAGGGGACTATAGGGTACATGTTTCTGTGTCATCATGCTTTATCAACTATAGACACTGAATCTGTCATTCATAACCCACTAAAAACTGATTATTGTTTTTATCTGTAAATAGAAAATAAATTAGCTGATGTATGCAAAACTGAAACTGGAATGGACCAAAGTTACTCTAAGTAGTTATGATTAAAACAAAGCTGTGTACATTTATAACACATTCTTGTGCACTCAACTGCAGTACCTGTCTCAGAAGAGGGATTCTTCATGGGTGTGAAAACATGCCAAGCTAGTCTATGAATGATGCCATTGGACATAGGAAAAGGGGAGACATGAACACACACACACTCTCTCCCATCAGTTCTTGACTTAAGTTTTGCAGTCTTGGCACATAAATAATATGACTATTTGCCTCAGCATACTAATAAAGTTAAATGAAAATCTACTAAACAAAGGCAGTCAATCGACTTACTAAAGTTTTGGTTTAGATATTTTCCTGTTGTGAGAAAGAATAACTGAAGTCCTTTTTTTTTTCTCCTGTGCATAATTATATCCTATTTTGATTGTAGTGCCATGCAAATTCTTCTTAACATTGTTTTCATTGTTCTCCATGGTCTTCCCTACCTTTCATTTTTGCTGCCCACTCCTTTCTTCACTCTGCCCTCCATCCTGCTTTCTCTCTCTTCCCCTCTCTCATTCCCTTTGTTTCTCTTCTGCCCTTGCCAGTGTAGTTTCTTTTATTCAATGTTTTGCTCATTCCTCAGTTTTCCCTTCTGTATGTGTTACTGCCTCTTTCTGATCCCAATCATACTTCTACTTCATTCTTCATTTTCTTCCCTGTTATCTTTTCTTAAAGGGTTTATTCCTTAAATTGTTTCTTCTCATTTCAATCATACACTTCATTTTCTGGTTTACTCCAGTTGAAATACTATCTGTTTGATATCTTCAGTTTGTCTTAGGAAAAAAAAAAAAAAATTCCATATTCTTTTTATAAATTTATTGACCTTAACATTTCTTCATTTTAATATTTCTTGCTCCTAAAAAATTTGCAGTTTTACATTTTTTTTTATACATTTGTATTTTTTATATAATTTTGTATATTCTTAGAGACTTCTTGTCTTATGACATGCTAATATATTTTACATTTAGTATTAGGATATATATTATATATCCTTCTCTACACTCTGAGTTTAAATCTGGCTGAGATCAATTTTGCTGTTTATCTTTTTTGAGTTAGTAAAGCACTCAAAGGTGGGAAATCAGTGGTACTGTAAGAATGCTTGACTTGATGCCTTGCAGTATTTGTTTCACCTTTTTATGTTCTGAGTTCAAATCCTACCATGGTGTGTGGTTGCCTTTAGCAGTGGCTACACTATTGTAGGCATCCAACAAGGTCTCCAGTCTGCGCAAGCATTTCTCTTTCCCCACCAGTTTCAGAAGCCCTGTAAAGAGTGATAGGCATTGCCTCTCCTCCTCCCCTTCCCCTCACACACACACACACACACACAACGACGACGATGACTTGTGGTTAAGAAACTTGTTTCTCAACCATCTGGTTTTGGATTCAGTTCCACTGCATGGCACCTTGGGCAAGTGTTGTCTTCTGCTATAGTCTGAAGTTGACCAAAGCCTTGTGAGTGGATTTGGTAGACAGAAACTGAAAGAACCCAACTCATTTTATGTTTTGTATGCACATCATTGTTAGACAAGCAATATTGTTCATTTTCCAGTCTTCTGTGGGAGTGGGTGGGAGGTGAACTTGTCTGGCCAAGAGGGAAATATTATCTTGCTTAGAAACAACTGAAGGTTGGCAATAAGAAGGATATCCAGCTGTAGATAATCTGCCATGATAAATTCTGTCTGTCTCATGCAAGTAGGGAAAAGTGGATATTAAAATGATGGTGAATGATGATGAGATAAAATGTTTTGTGTGTGTATGTTTAAATTTGTGTATTGAGATGACTTGTGACTAGTGAGGTCACTCCAAAGTGTAGTAGCAGTGGAAAAGAGAGAAGACATGTCTGTGGGGAGGGAGGGGGGTTTAGACTGTGTTGGCGATCAGCTTCATGCTAATCAATAAGCAATACTCTATGCTACACTCAATTACATTTATCACTTTTTTGTGTGTGTATTATATATTTATCTTCTAGAAACAACCTCATCAGTTGCTGCTAGTTTATACCACCATATCCCCTTGGTATGATGAACCTCACAGTTTCTGGATACTCAACATTACTAAATTGCATTCAATAAAGTTGAATTTCCTCTTAAAAAAAAATATAACAATGGAAATAGCTGCTTTAACAAGAATGGAAATTTGTTTTAACATCCTAAACATACCTTTTTTTTTTTTTTCATTATAGAATATAATGTGAAATGAAACATTGAAATAATGGTGTTTGTTGTTGTCAAGTGTAGCTGACAGTGTTGTGGAAAAATTATATTTAAAAAATTGAGTTTAGTATTTGTCTAGAAAGTAAAGATATTTTGAATTAGTAAATCACAGTAGTCCAAGTTCTGCTAAATTTGGTGGTTTTAGACTGAACAATTATTGTTTCTTCCTCAGAAAATGATGATCAACGTTAAAGAGATAAGGACATAATTTTGAAAAGTTTTGTGCCAAACAATGGAACAATGCAAGGCTGTGTGATGATACTGCTACTATTTACTTTATTTTTCTCTATAGAGCATTTGATTTTCTTTCAGCACAGTGACTTTGGACTCCTGCATAGTTTTATGTCAATAGTAGTTTGTTAAATCAGAAGTATTTAAATTTTCACACACAACTTGAGTATAGCATGCATAAAATCTGCCAACTGACCATCAAAGAATTGACCTTCACATTCAGTCTTAAAATACAAAGGTCACCAATCATTATTAAACAGTAACTTCTATCATTCTCTCCACCTAAGAAATTGATAAGTTTGGGGACAAGTTTCACTTTTGTTGCATTCTGGTTCTTTTTTTGTTCTCAGTCATATAGTAATTTATAAGAAGGTTTGGCTGTTTGGTTGAGAAATTTGCTTTGCAACCACCATTACCAGCATATTGGGTGTCTCCTATCATAGCTTCTGCTTGAGTGTAATTTGACAAACACTGAAAGCTTGGTCTTTGCGTTTTCATAAATAATTTCCATCAAAATTTAACATAGTGAAACAGATGGAATCTGTTGAAGCCTGTTACATGGACTGAACCAGTAATTCAAAAGACAAGCTCTGTTATACTGATTCTTCTGGAGGGTAACATTAGCAGAATGTCTCTATAGTATTTTCAACCAATTAGTTATTAGTACAGTGAATTGGGAGTTCTACTGATCAAACGGGAATACACCTTGTTGAAACTGGCAGAGGATCCATTTGTGTGTGTGTCCACTAACTTATGACTAAATATGTGTTTATATATGAGGCTCCTTGAGAAATGATATATTTATGAGTGTGCAATTGTGTTAAGTTGTGATTGATGACCCTGCTATTCATATGCTTCCAATTTGACAGCTGGCAGAAGGCAAAAAAGCCAGTTGCTCTAGCTATTAATACTAGAGTAAAAGTAAAAACAGTACTGATCATTCATTGAATAGACATTGAAACATGTTTCAAATCACAATTTAGTGTAGTTTGGAGTGAAATATGTAAATGTATGTGAATGAAATATGTAAAAATATTTAAACACTCTCCAAGAAATATCCACCTTAATGTGGACACACTCATCAGAAGTGGAACTGCTATGTTTTCAGTTAAAAAAAAACAAAGAAAACATTCAGTATTTTGGATGGCAGAACAGTTAGTGTTAGGCAAAATGACTTATGGTGTTTCCTAGCAGGGTTAGTATTACTTTTCATCCATCTCAGGTTCAATAAAAATGAAAAAGTACCAGTGAAGTACTGTGGTCAATATAATCCATTACTCTATACCCATCCCTCTAAAAAGAAAAAAAATTCTGGCTTTCTGTCAATTTTATAAATGATTATTTTGCAGCATTACAGAGATATTTATTTGAACAGTTATTTTGTTACTTACTTTCCCTCATCAGTTGTGCAGACTAAGACAGTGTTGCTTCAATGCATTTTTTTCCAGTCATAAGTATAGCATATTAATCTTTCAATCATATTGCCTCTTGTTGGTGACTCAAGTTAACTGTAGAGGCAGGCTTTCTTTTTTCTGGCCAGTGTGAGCTCCTAGTTTAAGGGTGATTGGCTTTTTCTGTTACATTGCTTCTCGTTATTATTAAACTGAAATAATTAATGTTCATTACTAATTCTGACATTCTCTCTTTAATCTGTTTGTATTCAGGAATTGCTAATAATAGATTTCTTAGGATTTCTCTCTCTCACCCTTTCTTACTCATTTTCTCACCCTCTTTTTCACTGTCACTTTCTCTTTCTCACTGTTCCCTCTCTCTCTTGTGTGTGTGACTAAAATGTAATATTCATGTCTGTCAGTACTAACAAATATTTTCAATTAATTCTGATTGGATATTTAAATAAATGTCTAAAGTTTGAGAAATATAAATTGGTTGTGAATTATATATCAGCTCACTTTCATCTTAACCTGAACAAAGCTTGTTTTCACCTGTTAAGATATTTGTACTTTTCCTTTTTAATGTGTTCACTCTATAGTGTTTGACTTGTTAATTCATAGTAAACTGGCAACCAATTATGTGTATGTGTGCTGATAGATAGATAATGTGTATGTCTTGAGTTTGAAGAGAGTTGTGTCTTTTTATTTTGTTGTTGGACAATGTATGTATGACTAATCTATTTATTTGATTGTCATAACTGTGTAGGAATGTTTTTAGATTTAAATTGGGTTAAAAAAAATACATAAAAGAAATATGTGTTAAAAATAGTTTGACACAAACCTTCAGTTTTATAAAAACTTGAACAGAAATCTTTTGTATAAAACATTTTTGATTTGTATTAGAAAGAAGTTTCTAAAAATGCTTCAATGAATGTAATAATTTAAAAATTTATTGGAGAAATTAGAATTTAGATAAGAACTAAAAAAGAATCTTTATAGAAATAAGATATTTAGAATTGCAATATTAATCATTTTATAAAATGATAATTTATACATTTTAAATTGATGTTCTCATATTTGGTTTAGTTATTAATGTACCATATTTCTGCTATTTGTGTTTCCTTCACGTCTTACAATGCAGTAATGTCACATGGATAGTTATAATAATTTTTAAAGTCAGATATCATACATGGGGTGCATACAGAACAAGAATCCAAACTAGTAATTCTGATTGCTATTGGTTCTCAGCAACAGAACACCTTGTCCCTTTTGATGATGTGTGTTCATAATCCATGAATTATGTTTGGTAGGCATCAGTGCATCAGTCATTAATTTGTTTGCTGATTTATTTGAAGAAGAGCTTGTGCTCTTGTGAGATCTGTTGGTCTGGCAGGGTAGTTTTGACTGAGGAGACACACAATGTGGTTTCTTGAAGTTCCCTTAGACATTGTCTGAAGGGAAGAGGTTATTCTCTGTTGATGAAAAGTGAGAGATCGGATATTCACATTTGAATCTTCTGGTATGTATTAATGGATATGTTAATCCTGTATATGTAGTTTTCCTAAAATTGAAGTTTAATGCATATTTGGAATGGTGGTTTTCATTGCAAAATGGTTGCTGGTGTTAAGAGTAATTGTTCAGTATCAGATATGGTGTGGTGTCATTGTAAATAATTTATTTACTTAGAAGTATGTCTAAACCAGTATAATCACATGCAAAATTATGTAAGAAAAATTGGTAGCTGAATAAAATATGAGTGCCATGGCAATTATATACAAAAGTCAGTGTAGTGTATAACCTCCAGATATAGATTATGATTATGATTTGTTTTGGAGTTGCATAATCTTTTTATTTTATTTCATTTTTGTACTTGTTTCAGCTTGTAAGTTATGGCCATCCTGGGGCACAAAGGTTAAGGAAAAAAATGCATTTTGTTATTTTGATAGGCTTTTGTTCAGATAAATGAACTAATGTTGCTTATTAACAATGCACCTAGCCACCTTCCAATTCTACATCTCTATCTTAATGCCAATTATTATTTTTTTTGCCTCCAAATATGACATCGCTTTTGCAACCAATGGACTAAGTGTTGTTGCAATTTTTAAAGCCCTTTATTTTACACTACACATTTGCAATGCTGAATGAAGAAACAGACAAAGAAGGGGGACCAACTGTAATAGAATTCTGGAAAAATTGTTGTAAAAATCATAGAAAAAGCATGGATAATATCACTCAAAAGATTATGAAGGGCATTTGGAAAAAAACTTTGCCCTCAATTATTTTGAGTGTTTTGAATCATTACAAGAAAATGTACCAAAAGAAACAAATTATAAAGCTGGCAAATAAATTGAATCTCAACGTGTTGGCAAGTGATGTAGATGAGGTGCTTCAATCACATAGTGATGAACTCAACAACAAAGACCTTATTGCAATGCCAGAGCAGGCAACAATAGAGAGGAAAAGGACACTGTTGATGAAATGCCAGTTGATGCTTTCATGTTGAAAGGACTCACGGAAGCATTTCAACATTTGGATAAAGCCTTGGAAATTTTTCAAGTACAAGATCCAAATTTTGAACAAAGTGCAAAAGTTTTACTACCATAACAAATGCTTCTGCGTGTTACCAAGAAATTTATAGAGAGTGAAAAAAAAGCTTCTAACAAACAACTCTAGTCTTGTTTTTTTATAAAGAAATCTACAAGTCCGTCTTTGAGTACTTGTGAATCTGTGGTTGTGTCTACAAGTGATGGTGTGCATGAGTCTAGTGAAAGCGATTCAGAAAATGATTATAATATTTTTTGACATTATTTTTACTTTATATAAAATATCCATTACATTCACTGTTTTATTGCCATTATAAATTTTATAGGTAAAATATTTTTCTGGGAACTAATTATGATTTATAACATTGCTACTATGGGAAATTATTGCTCTGCTATACGATCTTTCACCTTATGAGTGCTCTCTAGGAACAAATTAACTTGTATATCAAGACGTTACTGTACAATTCTTTGAGAAAGTAAGTACAAGTATTATACGTCAGTTTTCCATGTTGCATGGGTTAGATGGGCTGCTACTGCAGTTGGAATGAACACATAATCGAGGATACTGTCCATCTAAATGGCTTAGTAGACCACATCTGGCATAATTTCTACAGCTGGGTGTCCATCCTAGCTCCAATCACTCTATAGAATGTGCCAGATGCATGTTATATCATGGTACCAGCACTAGAGAGGTAGCCTGCCTGCTAAATGTCAAAAGTGACCTCATGATTCCTCATATCTGCTTGTTTACCAACCTCTTTACACAGTGAGAGTTACAGACAATACTGATTTGTGGAATGTGTGTTGGGAAACGAAAATACTTAGTATTTTGAGATATGTATTTATAGTCAAGGTGATATGGCCAAGAAGATAAGGCAATGATAGAAGGCAATGTCACAGGGGAGATAGTGAGACAGAAAGCCAGGATATATTGGAGAAAAGGAGTAAAAGTATGATGGCATACAGAAGAAAACAGGGTGATGACAGTCCCTTCATTTGTTGGAAAGACGGAAACTTAGTACAACAATTTTATCTTTATCTATATGTTTCTTGGAATATTCTTTTATATGTTCCTTTTTGCAGAAACTCCCAAATTTTCATTTTGATACAAGAATTATAATTCTTTAAATATTTTTTTCTGCATGTGAACTCTTCAAGTTATCAACAATTGCAGAAAAACTAAGTTCATCAAGTTAAGTCAATCAAGATTGCATTTAAGTTGCTTTATAATTTTTTTCCCCCCTAGAGGTGCATGAAATGGAAATCAGGACCATTTTTGTTTGTTCAAACAAAGGGCTTACAGAAATAGGAAATTGAAAATTCATCATGTGCTCTATTTACTGGGAGTTTTGACTTTATATTATTGTTTACAACATTAACATAAGGATGGTAACATGCTGGACACAGCCTAAAGGAATGTGTGTAAATTTACATTTTAAAAAGCCAAACACTGTATGCATCGTAATTGTAATAAGATTAAAGCAGAAGACATTTGGAGTGTTGTATCTGTATCTACGGCTCTGTCATTTGAATGTCTTTGTGTTTGCCGGAATGATTACAACTATCTGGTTGCAGCAATAGCCTTATCTCTCTCATCTACCCATTTGCATTGCCAACTGCTGTGTGTTTATTCACTGCTTGGTAGGAAGATGTTATATTTCTTTTAATTTCCAAATGTCGCTTGCATTACTTGATGAAAATATCAACTGTGTAATGTCTAGTCCTTTAGCATTCAGATTCCTATGTCATATGTAATGCTTGTTTATTGACATTGTTTTGAATTAATCATGCATTATCTTGTAGCTTCAAGATTTCAGTGATGTAATTATTTTTGTAATGACATTGTAGGGTAGGTGAGAGAGACCAGATCTGGCTAGTTTGAACATAAAACAGGTAGAATATTTGGGTTGGATAAGGCCACTTTAAACGCCAAAGGGTTGGACTTATTTTGCACATCCCTTGCTCTTAGCAACAACATTAGACTTTGAAAAGAAAAGAAAGGATCTCATTTGCCACATGGTGAAGGACATTCCAATTATAGAATTGGGGAGGTCATTCAGACCATATTTTTCTTTTCTCTGATGAGAACTTACTGTGAACATTACTTACTGTGAACATTACTGCTGCCATCATCAGTATTAACATCATTAACTTAAAGGCTATATTTTCTTTTTTGCTAAATGATTATCCAGAGATTGAAGACAAGTCTGATGACTATGTTGTTGTAGAAACAGTTACAAATCTAGCTTGCTCTTTGATTACAGAATCTATAGTTATATTTCTTGGCTTCGTCTTTTAGCTTTTTTAATCATTGCCTTCAATTGAATGCTAGAAATGTAGCCTTTAGCTTGATATCCTTTGGAATAGCGATTAATATGATTTTATTTTTAAATGAACACCAATATGACTTTACTTTCTTGATATGATGAAATACAGTAATTTGATTAATAAATTACTTGCAACCAGTACATTCAACTCGTGTTTGTAAGTTGAGGTTGACAAAACATAACCCAGGAGTCAACATGTATGTCACTGAAGATAATCAGACAAACTGATTGAAATAATGCTAGTGGCCAAGTTTAAAAATAGTATGAAAAAAAATAGATCATGTTCAAAGAACAGCATAAACTGATCTATCATAAACGCATATGTACACACAGCAACACCCATGCACTCACTCGTCACCTTGTTTCTCACCACCGAATCGAATCAGTGGCAGCCAACCAGTTCAACACCACTCCTTTGCACTCACTTAAATGTAAGTACACATGCACTACCACACACAAAGATACAACCCAACCCATCCCTGCCCCCCACCATTTTTATACTCTCGTGTCTTAAAAGCCACTTTCCCTATCTCTTTCCACTTCTGGTCACTTCAACTATGTAGCGCACATGTACTTGAACTTTTTCCCAACTCTTTTTTTCCATGTTATTCTGAGTTTCAAGCTAATACATTCCATGTGTATGTCCTTTTGACTTATGTTGTTTTGTTATTTGTATCTTTAATATTTGATTTTACTGATCCCCAAAGTACCCCGGATCCTGTTGCCCCCGTGCCGCTGGCACGTTAAAAGCTCGAACCGATCGTGACCGATGCCGGACCCCCCCGGCCCCTGTGCAGGTGGCACGTAAAAAGCACCCACTCCACTCACGGAGTGGTTGGCGTTAGGAAGGGCATCCAGCCGTAGAAACTCTGCCAGATCAGACTGGAGCCTGGAGCGGCCCCTGGCTTCCCAGACCCCGGTCGAACCGTCCAACCCGTGCTAGCGCGGAAAACGGACGTTAAACGATGATGATGATGATGATGATGATGATGATATATATATATATATATATATATATATAGATCATGTTCAAAGAACAGCATAAACTGATCTATCAGAAACGCATATGTACACACAGCAACACCCATGCACTCACTCGTCACCTTGTTTCTCACCACCGAATCGAATCAGTGGCAGCCAACCAGTTCAACACCACTCCTTTGCACTCACTTAAATGTAAGTACACATGCATTACCACACACAAAGATACAACCCAACCCATCCCTGCTCCCCACCATTTTTATACTCTCGTGTCACATAAGAAAACCATCCGAACGTGACCGTAGCCAGTACTGCATCGACTGGCCTCCGTGCTGTGGGCACGTAACAAACACCATCCGATCGTGGCCGTTCGCCAGCCTCATCTGGCACCTGTGTCGGTGGCACATAAAAAACACCATCCGAGCGTGGCCGTCTGGCACCTGTATCAGTGGCACATAAAACACCATCTGAGCGTGGCCGTCTGCGAGCCTCGTCTGGCACCTGTGTCGGTGGCACATAAAATCACCCACTACACTCTCGGAGTGGTTAGCGTTAGGAAGGGCATCCAGCTGTAGAAACACTGCCAGATCTGACTGGCCTGGTGCAGCCTTCGGGCTTGCCAGAACCCAGTTGAACCGTCCAACCCATGCTAGCATGGAAAGCGGACGTTAAACGATGATGATGATGATATATATATAATTCTATATTTAAGAGATGAGGAATTATGTACATTATTTACATTTGACGGATATTTGTCCTCATCTTGTTTGTTATTAACATGGTTTGGCTGATATACCCTCCAGCCTTCATCAGGTGTCTTGGGGAAATTTCGAACCTGGGTTCTCATTCCTAAGGTAATTTTTTGATATTATTATTAAGGTCACTGCCTGGAATCAAACTCGGAATCTTGGGGTTTGTAGCCTGCGTTCTTAACCACTATGCCACAGCATATGGCGTAGTGGTTAAGAATGCGGGCTACTAACCCCAAGATTCTGAGTTCAATTCGTGGCAGTAACCTGAATAATAATAATAATCATAATAATATTGAAAAATACCTTAGGAATGAGAACCCAAGTTCGAAATTTTCCCAAGATACCTGATGAAGGCTGGAGGGTAAATCAGCCAAACCGTGTTAACAACAAACAAGATGAGGACAAATATCCGTCTAATGTTAATAATATATATATATATATACACACACACAACACACACACACACACACACACACACACACACACACACACAAAGTGATGGTTTGTTGCCAACTTACTGTGGGAGTCACAAGAAAGGGAAGAATGCTGCTATTTAGCTCCAAAGCAAATATTGCTGTTAAGCTTGGGTTATGTTACTCATTTGTGAAAGTTTTATGTAAACATTGTTACATGTAAAACAGTTCAAATTGTGAATCTTTATCTCAATTTCTTTATTCCTGTCCTCTTTTTTGGTTTTCACTTTTTCTATGAAAAATAATTTGGCAATCAGTGTTTACATATTTACTTGTTGAAAATAATTCAATTGCAAGTTTAGTAGATTTGGTAACACAAGAAAAATTTCAAATATCACAAGAACTCATTCTGTATCAATATTAAGATAGACATTCTAGCATGTTTGACATTTTTTTTTTTTTTTAGTTTTATGTCCATTTTTTATTTTAAAAAGAATTAAAAAAAATTTTTTTTGCTTTATTTCTTGGATGAAAGCATTTGAAACTAGGATTCCACCTTGCTGTTTCCTCAACCATAAAGTAATAGTGCTTGTTTCAGTCATTAGGCAAATTTCAAAATTCATGTACTTTGCTGAGATGCACAGTGAAATTTCTGCTGTAAGGTTTGATCCCCTGACCTTGTGGTTAGTCCAACAACTAAAGAAGTATCCATTTGAATGATTTAAAGGTTAAATAGGTTTGGTGTCAATCAGTCAGTCAAACTGAAGCAAATAGAATTATGTCTTGTATTGAGGCAGAATACATTAAACGACCCTAGTGGCCAGTATTATAGCAATGTAGTTTCTTATCTATGAATTATTAATTTTCATTAAAAGAAGAAAAAGAAAAAGAACATAAGATTTTATTGTTGTAGAGGCATTTTCCCCTGTTCTTGCAAGTCACTTAACAGCCAGTGTACACTGTTAAGTGATTGGCATTAAGGAAAGGCAACCAACCATAGAAACTATGCTAAAGCTGACACAGAGGTTCAGCACAGCTCTGTAGTTTGCTAAAACCTGTCAGACCAAATATCCCATACCAGTATAGAAAACAGATATTAAAATGATGATGATGTTTTTTTCCAGATTATCATGTATTTGGTGTGTGTTACAATATATTACAATGCAACAATCTGATCAAGATCATCTTAACATTTTATGTGTGCTCCAATCCTGTACATTCTAGTGTTAGGTTATCTCACCCCTGAAACCTAATATTTCCAGGTCTGACCCAATTATATCTTCTTTGGATTTAAACTATTTGTAACTAGGTCAGCTTGAATGAATCCAACCTAGAGTTAATCAGTAATAATGATCGGCATCTTTTCCGTGATTTCATGGCACATTCATTAAGTATGCAACATCTATTTGCTTTATATGTCCACAACACTATATTGATCTTTTCAACATACCTCAAGCTAGGTTTTCAAATTACTTTTGTACAGTACTTCCTGTATATTAATACTGTACATTTAATAGATAATGCTTGGTTTGTTTCTCTATTTGCTATATCTGCATTCATTTATTCAGATTTTTACTGCTATAAAGAAAATTAACCTTTTACTTATACATCATATATTCTGCTTTTGACTTGGTAAAAGCAGTTTACTAATTTCACCCATATTATTTTAAATCTAGGCTATATACTACACCTAGCTCCACCTACAGTACTAATTCATAACTTAGCTCAGATATCATATAATGTCCATGTTCCATGCTGGCATAGGTTGGACAGTTTGACTGAAATTGATGTGTCCAAGGACTGCATTGAGCTCCTATGTCTGCTTTGATATAGTCTGTTTTTGGTTGGATGCCCTTTCTAATGCCATTTTACATGATGGACTGGGTGCCTTTTTTGTAGAACCTGCACTATTGAAATCACAAAAGAAAAAAAAAGTAACCAGTGCCCCACAAGGCAGAAGCTGGGTGGAAGTGGGTGGGTGGATGATTTGTGTGATTGTTTGGTAAGGTCATTGAGGAGAAGGCAGACTGCCAAAATAGGCAGGGTGGAAGGAGGGATGAGACGAGTTATGAGGTGAGGAAAATAAAAGGATGCAGAAGAGCATGGAGCAGTGAGTCACAGGAGCGATAAAGATGATACAGTTGTTGGTGGGATGGGGAAGGATAAGAGAGAAGGAGGGGGAACAGGTAGACATAGTGCATAAGAGGGGAAAGTCACTATAACAGATGAAGGACCCAAAATGTAACACTTCCAGAACCCAGTCTTCCTAAAGAGGCTGAGTCTTTTTGAGAATCTCATATTGCCAGAGATCCTGGTCTTTGTCATCTCTTCAGTCAGGCTCAAGGTCTTGAGGTCAGCTTTCATTACTTCAGCCCCTATCTTCCTGAGTCTTTTGCTGGTTCCAGCAATGTTAAGTGAATGGCCTTTCCTTATACAGCTGTCCTCATTCATATGCATCACATGACCATATCATCTCAGTCTTCTTTCTTGAACACATCTGATTCTTCTTATACATAGTTTTTCATTCAGCGCCTTTGTACTAATTATTTCATGCATGCTCACATTGCACATGCAATGAAGTATGTTTGTGTCATTTCTTTTCAATCTCTAGTATTCTGCATTCAAAGTCCATGTTTCAGATAATTTAATTTCTTTTGTTTATGACATTTTTTACCAGCTATTCTTGAGCATCTTGTCAACTTAAAATTCTGGTGTCCTGTCTGACTGCATAAAGTCTCACTGAACTTTTCAACATGTTATCTGTAACTTCTGCCTATTATTTTACCATACTTCAGTAAAGGATTTGTGGGTCCTGTTAGTGATTTGGAAATCTAAGTAATGGTGTTGTAGCTATATGAAGATTGATAATACCGATATTAGATGTGGTCAGTTTTTGGATTAAATGTTTTTCTCTATTTCTCTATATCACTTAAAAATGATTTGATAAGTTGACAGTTTTATATCATCATCATTTAATGTCCATATTCCATGTTGGTATAGCTTGGACAATGAGCTGGAGGACTGCATTGAACTCCAATGTCTGCTTTGGGGTTTCTGTGGCTTCCTAGCACTAACTATTTTACAGTGTACTGGATAGTTTCTTTGTGGCACTGGCTGCAGTTCGAGTGACCAGTAACTTGCAGGACAACCTCCCCCCCCAAACTGAATGAGGTTATAGTAAATGGGGTGTAAATGCCTGTGATGATAGAGGGACAGGCACAAACGTCTTCCTATAGAGAGATTACATGATAATCTTTAGATGTTAATTATGAAATATTTACAAACTGGTATATATTTTTATGCTTAAATGCTATTTCTTTTTTTCAATAAATTATGAGGGAGCAGTCCCCATGATCTTTACTGGTACTTACAGATGAGATTGGTTTTGAGTTTGAATATTTGCAGGTGGATCATTGAGGGACAAACTGGGGCTGAGATGAGAAATTCCAGTGGGTTACAGTTTGGAAAGAAAGGATCCGAGGAATGTTTAGTGTAAGACACAGTAAGGTTGCTAAATTGAAGAGAGAAGAGCACCTTAATTGGTCTTTGGTAATGGAGGTATCCTACCAGTCTGTTCAAAGGAGTAGAAGCTGTTAAAAGTAATTGAAAAAATAGAAACAGAATGAAGCAGCAAGTCTTTGAGTTGTTGATTGTAGCATGTGAATATTTAGAGAATAACAGTGTGTATGTATATGAGTGTGTATGTACTATTTCCTATATGTGAGTAGCTTATTGCATATGAAGTTGCAATTTTTCCTTTTGATATTGTATACCAGTCAGATACTGAAATTAATTTAACCCATTAGCATTTAAATTGGCCATATCTGGTCCAAATATTCTACTTGTTTTATGTTCAAACTGGCCAGGTCCAACCTCTCGTACATAACTCATAATGTCATTCTAAAAATATACAATCACATCACTGAAATCTCAAAGCTCTAAGATATTGCATGATTAATTGAAAGCAGTGTGAATGAATAAGCATTCCATTTGATAGCAACCTGAAGTCTGAAGGGTTAATTGACCACCACCACCTTCAACTGCCTCAAATTTTCAGCCTTGCATCTGTGTTAGAAACAATTGTTACATTAATTGTACTCTATTATATACACACACATTCTCACACACATACACTTGACAAAATGTGAAGACTGATAACTAAACTTCAACATGAATCTATGAAACAGAACAGCCTGTAAGGCTCTTTATTAGAATTCAACCATTTTTCTTAAATATAAAAGTGTGAATTAAGCAGTTGCTCCCTCCACATTATTTATGTTTAAAAAAAAAAGAAGGGATATTTAGATTGAAAGGTTAAAAATATCTATTTATGTAGTATTAAGTATCTTCAAAGTATTTTCATACTGAGTTTATTGTTGCTCATTTGTAATTGTTCAAGTTCAATAGTTCACTTGTCTTATGTTTTGTGCATGTTTACCTTACATATAAGATGTAGATTTAATAGGTCACATTTAGATGTATAGTTTTGTGATTTTTCATACTAGAGTTCTTGTGTCTTTGTTTAACAGCAATTTAGGATTTAAGTAAAAGCTTAGTTATGTTGTGCTATTCTTACAGCTAGCCTTATAATGTCATATGGTATTAGTCTGAAACAATGCTGCCTTTCATTGATTACAGTAGAACATTGATCTCTAATCTACAGACTACTTCAGCATTATTGAAATATGTCCACCAATTATTACCTGGGATTCAAGTTGTATTTGAAAATAGTGTCAAGATCATTGCCTGACCAATCCTCAACTTTGTTTTTGCAAATGTCATTGCAAATGTTAATATTTATAAATTGGAGAAGTGTTCTATTCAAGCAGATTGTTAGATAATTTGTGTAGTACACTGTCTTTAATTCAGAGGATATTCCAAAATTTTAAGGCTTTTATCATTTTGATTTAATTTTGCATGACAAAATGCCAAAATTCAAAATCCATTGCCGGTGGTTTAAGGTAAAATAATTTTATTTATTTATTTTTTTGCTAGATTGTCATGCAGAAAAATAAGAATTGATCTTGTATCTAAATATGAATCTGGATAAACTGTACTTTGAATTACTTTGCGTTTTGTTTGTTTTATGTTTACAGAAACATTTAAAATATAATTTTCAATTTTTCAATATTTATGGAATTTAAAAAAAAAAAAATTCAGTGTTATATTTTTGCTAAATCTTGACTTTTTAAACAATGTCTAAACAAGAAAAAAAAAAAAATGTTCAGATGTAGTTTCACATGATTTTTTTTTAATGTTACATACAATCTTCTTTTTACTCTGTCTAAATCACCAGACCTTTCACTTACATCTTTGCTAAGATGTGATTTGGTTGTAATTGTGAATTGGAACAATGTTTTTCTGAGAGCAGTTGTATAGTTTCAAGTAGACAAATTTTGGGAAGGAAGAACTGGTAATTTCAATTGTTGGAATGAGAAATATATAATGTATTTTCATTATGCTAATGATTCAATACTTATGAGAAGGTCTTCACCACTGTTACTATTATTAACACAATATATATACTACAGTTTCAATATCTAAACATTTGAAAATGTTTAGATATTGAAACCATAATAAGTATCTTCTATTTTAAAAGGAATATAGGTATCTGAAGCCAGATATGAATGCAAACTGGCTGTTTACTTTGATAATGGTGAAGGTAAAAAGAAGTTGAACTCAATGGTTAGGGTGCTTTTTCAGTGAAACTGTATAAATATTTAACAGGAATACTGAAACAGATTTAAACAGTAACCATTTTACATAGGCCTGACAAACCAATGATGATTTACTATGTAGAGATACAAATCTCAATAATCCATTTTATCATTATAAAAGATTTGGTTCAAAATAGCCTAAACAAGCAGAATGGTTATGTCTGGAATACTAAACTATGCAGACCAGATAAAATTATTTTTAAGAATACCATCCATATGGTGTAGTGGTTAAGAGTGCAAGCTACTAACCCCAAGATTCTGACCATCCACTTTGTGATCTATAATTGACCCTTTATAAGACCTGTGTAAGCTTCACTAATGTGATTATATAATTGATTCTGACCCATGTATATCTATTATCACAAACTCTAGTCCACTAGCTGGCAGTGTTCTCTATGTAAGCTTTCTTGTTCTTTTATCAACTGTCATTGAAATACTATTGTATTCTTTCTCCTGTTTTTTTTTTTTAGTAAACCACAATGCATGTTTGTTTATAGACTTTGGACATAACCAAACTAATCTTTCTTTTCCTCCTGGAACTATTTTCCATTCATCACATTTCTTTGTAGTAAATATCAAGTTCGGATTTTTATTGGCTATTCGTCATTCTTTCACCTCCATTTGCTAATCTAAGAAAAGTTCAATAATAATAATTGCATTTGGTTTAGGCATAAGGCCAACAGTTTTGGGGGAGGGTGTTAGTTTATACCATTGACTCCAGTATTTGATTGTACTTTATTTTAATGACCCTAAAAAAATGGAAAGGAAAAAGTTTCCTTTGGCAGGATTTGAGTTCAAAATTTTAATGTGAAATGTAAAACTGGAAGAAATGATGCTAAATATTTTGTCTGGTGTGCTAATGATTCTGCCTTTAAAAATTATATTACTTAGATTTTCTCTATATTAACAGCTTTTTCTTGACATTTATGTTGTACCATGATATTGTTTAGAAATTGAAGTAGAAAATATTGATTTAACAAAAGGATAAATTGATAAGAAATTAAGTGGATATTTAATTTATGTGTAAAAAGTACAAGAACATGTGTAGTCAGTCATTCATCATTCATAATGTAGGTTTCTTTTTTATTAAATCTGTATTTATGTTGTTAGATCAATTACTCTTTAAAGCTGCACTGTTTTGCCTATGCTACCAGAGACTGATTTGGATGTCATTAGGATGATGTGGTGGTTTTATAATTTCAACTTTTCTTAGTCTTGAATCAGAGTTCATTATCTGTGTTGATATTTCCGATTACAGTTAATGTCTGTTCAGTGTGCATGATCTCATTATTTGTATAGTTTTTTCAGTTACCATGGTATTAATCACAATCAAGGCTAAAGAAGAGAATAGAGAGACGGGTTATAGGCTGTGAGACTCCGCTATGCTGTAGAGTTTTGAACCATGTTGTGTTTGGTGTCAGCCCATCACCTTCTGATTACCTTCCTTTTTCTCATGCTGTTGGTGATCATAACCCTCTCACTAATACACAAACAAAATTAACTTAATTCAAATAAATCCTTTCTGTTGAAAAGTTGTGTAGAGCAGAGGTTGATCTACTGGCCAGATTTTACTTGATTAATACAATAAATTCATTTTTGAGGTAATTGTAAATATATTACTATTGGTTAGAAAAAGATGATCATGATTTTTTCCTAAACAGACTGACTCTTTGTTCCTGTTTGGTTATCTAAACAACAAAATTAACCATCAACTCCAGATTTTTACTACCCATAGTCACTTCTTAAAGTTTGGGAAGAATACTAAAAATATTTATATTTGAACTTAAGTTTTGAGGTTTAGCCTGCCATGCACATCAGCACATTGCTTTCTTACCTATTGTATGTTGTGATTTGAGATATGATTACTCTACCATCATGACAAACACCATGTAGCCATGTTACCAAAACCTTTCCTTTCCGAATTTGTCTTGAACTTAAGACTTTTTTATAAAGATCATTCTTCTCTATGAAGAATCAGTTTAGTAGTGCTTTCGACCATTCTTGTGAGGTCATCAGTACAGAGCAGCTTTCAAGGACATTTAAAATTGGATCTTTACAATGATGCAAAGTTGGTGGCTTAACATAGACTATTGGTACACACCTTGCTTAGCATCAAAATGAAAGTTAAACATGTTTGCACAGTTACAAGACCTACATATACTACACCTGAGCTTTCCTTCATTCATCAGAGTACACCTTGGTGCACTTGATCAACTACCTTCTGAAGGTCAATTAAGGCCAGGTACTAACTAGTTCCATTTACCAAAGTTATTGTCAGTCGTATCATACAGCCAACATATTTCATAGCTAACATAAGTTCAGGTGCCACTTTCTACCTCACTAGTCCTACTTTGTATCTTGTCTCTGAAACAGATTTTTGATTAGCATAGACAGAAGAGTTGTAAGATATCTTGCTGTTATTGGTAACCTGCTCTTAAAAATCTTAAAAGACAATATTTTCAAATGAATGCTCTGTGAGAAATTACCCTTGTCAATATTTACTCAGTGTATATAATAGGGTTTTTTTTTATTATTGATTGCGATAAAACTCTATTGCTATGAAATTCCATATTTTTCAACTCTCAGAGCAGCTCTTCTGTGTCATTGACTTGTTTTTGCTTATCATCCAGGTGTAGGTTTCCGATTAATGCTAAATTTCTCCTGTACACTTTCATCTACATCACTCACTACAAATTTTTATTTTCATCTTAGCTTTAACATCCTATTTTCGTTCTTCTAACCTGTTGTTCTTCCTTAATCTCCATTTTCTTTCTTAGCTTTCCTTATCTTGTTATTCCATCACTACTTAGGCATTCAGTAGGCAAGATTTTATTTCACACTATGTTGTATCCTTATTCACATACTTTCTAGAATATATTAAGACACATGATTGACCTTTGCTAATTGTTTACTAATTTCAGGATGTATTCATTTGTTTCTTTGGCTGTTTGCATTCCTCTTGTACAGTCATTGCTCCAAAAGTGTGATCGCACATTTCTCACATCACCTTTTACTAAAATATAGTCACCCTGAAAGTTAGCGACTTGATACAACTAATGCAAAGAAGTGGTTTGTTGTAGCAAGTATTAGTAACTGCACACAATTCAGGAATAAAATTTTTCAATACTTGGGTCATTAAAGGATTCAAGTCTGGTGATCTACATCAATAATGTTTCTGTTGGTTTTAAAAGTCAACAGATGATAGAAACCTTAATACTGCTGAGCAGATAGTTGAAGAAAGGCTCCTTTGATTCAATTGTAAATATCTTCTGTATATATATCCTTTAACATAGTTATTCAGAAATATCCTTACTTACCAGCACTTATAATGATTGAGTTTTATGGATCATTCATCTTCAATCTTTTTTTAAAAACTTTTTTGATGTCAACTCACATGGAACAATTGATTCTATGAAGCAAAGTTCATGTTTAAAGTGATCTAAATTAAAACCTTCCATCAAAATTTCATGTTAATTTAGGTTCCAGATACCACCTTAATGAGTTGTCTTAAATCCTGCATTTTCCTAATTTATTGAAAAGTGTATTTCAACAGAAGAAAGGGTTAATGATTTCAGTCTAGTGCTTACAAGTTTAAAATTCTCTGCTTCAGTAAAATCTTTCAGCCTTTTCTTGTCAAACTACTTCCTTGTTACTTTTAGATAACATTAATTTATTTGAAACTGAACTTTGACTACCTCATTTACTTGCCCAAGTTGGTGCCAATATTCAATGAAATGTTTTAGATTGTCATGTTGTAAACACTGGAGTATTATCATATGTAGATAGCAGCTGTGCATATTTTTGGAGAAGTTATTTCTGACCAGGAGCATACTCCATATGTATTGAACCAGCAGCTGCAAGTTTGTGATGGACTCTTTTTTTTAGTTTACTAGTTGGTCTGTTTATAATAGATGTTGTTCAAATCATCTTAAAATGAGCTGTTATAAAGTACAATTATAGGTATCTGGTAAAAATGAGTCTTGTTTCATGAAGTATTGTTAGCAGTGTTTCTGTTAACATGACTCTATCCTTCACTGGAGATAAATAGATCAATTTTTCTGCTAAAAACATCTCTGGTGATGATTATTGATTTCTATTCAATACAGGAATCCTTTTATGCCAGTAATAAGGTAACTTATTGAGAGATTGTCAAAGATACTGCAATTTATGACATTGAATTCGTATTCTGCAATGTGGAAAGTGTTAGGCTTCTGAAGTACTGTGTCATGAATTATCTTGATGCGAAATATTGTTTAGAGAAACAATATGCTTATTAGTTATGTATTGCTCAAAATTGACTTTTTATAAACAGCAGAAGAGGAATGTGGCTGTAAGCACAAATTATCAGTCAGTGACGTAACCATACTGAGACATAAGAAAAGAAACAAGTAGTTATTAGAGCAGATACGCTAGTCAAAAGCTATACAATCTGTGCAGCAATTGAGAAACTGTTCAATATAATGAATTTATAGAAACTGAAAGGGTCTGTAAAGAATAGATTTTATAATAATACGATAAACTGTATTAAAAAAAAAAAAGATGTCAACCTAATTTTAGATGATGTACTGTTAAATCTCCTCTGTTTAGAAAGTCAATCAGACTTTCTACTTAATATATGCAGAATACTCACAAAAATGAATTGTGAGGGTTTCAAGACTGTTTGAAAACTTTGTGTTGTTTGTGAGCAGTAGACCAGCTGAAAATGCTGAGGGATGTATTCAAAAGAATTTATCGACTAGATGTTTATTTATTTTTTTAAAGTTTGTCGAAAGAGATGTGCCAGTTGCTCATGATAGTTGTGGGCTTCTCGGAGTAATGAGAAAGTTTGAACATCTTACCTGTAGATGACTGTTGGCAGGAAGACAGTTCCAGAGAATGAAAGTGTGGGAAGGAAAGAATTGGGTGAAATTTTGGCTAGAGGGTCTGAATGGAGAGCTTATATTTGCAGTTATGAGTTCAGTGTGCAAAATACATAAATGGAGAGAATATGGACTGGAAACTGAAGTGGGAGGAAGGCGAATGACATGAAAGTATTAAACATGATTGAAAAATACAATCAAATGAAGGTTGGAAAGAAATAGCAAGGTATAATGAGTTTGGTAATGAAAATGCTAAAATTTATTGAATGAATAGTATTATATTTTATGATGGCTTGTTATATTGGCAGAAGTGTTAAGGTGACAGGATAAATTTTGTAGTATTTGGTTATTTTCGCTTTATATTCTGAACTGAATTTTGGTTGGGGTCAACTTCTTGTTTTCTTATTCAGTAAAAAAGAGTATCTAAATTAAAGTCAAGGTCTTGTGCCCAAGTGAGGAATGATCAGCTATTTGTTAGTTAATGAGGTGATTGAAAGGACTGAACATTGAAGGATCTGGCCAAAAAAAAAAAATAAAATAAAAGGTTTGTAATAAAATTAAGAAAAAAAAATGTGAGAGGAATGGTAGTGGATTCCATTTTGGTGTTCACCAAGATAAAGAATGCTGTGTACTGTAATAGGATATCTACAGATAGGATATCTTGTGTGATAATAACTATTAGAATTCAAAACCTAGAGGATTGGCATCATCATTTTCAGTTCTGTTTTCTTTTAGTCTTAGGTTCCACTGTTACAAATTCAAGTAGAAGGAAGAAGTTATGTACTAGAGCCTCATTCAGGTTTTATAATTAGTGAAAACATTGAATTTTGAAAACTAGGAGGATGTATCATCAGCTAGGATTATTTATAAGAAATGGTAAGTATATAACTAGAAAAAAAGGAAGTGTTATCATAAATCTTGGATTAGATCACTATTTTGGGAAGTACACAGTTAAGTCTTACGTTGCTGAGAAAGTTTAAAAAGACCAGAACATGTCCCAAGTTGTTTCCCATTCTTGCCAAAATTATTAAAATATTAATTATTGAGAATATTAGTTTGCTTCTAATTTCTCTAATTAAATTTACAATAGTCAGCATTAAATGGATTAGCTCCTACTTAAGTATTGAACTTACTGGGAAAGGAAGCGTATTCTAAAAGTATGGCATGAAGCACTTATTTTACACAATATTAAGATGTTTTATATTAGTGATCTTTTGACACTCATGATTGACAACCTACACTGCCTATGTAACAACTTGATGTCTTTTGTCAGCTACTTTGTTTATTGTACAATCTTATTGAATAAATATATACTAAATTTGGAAATATTTACACCAAAACATGGTCACTGAAGAACAGCAGCAATTTCTTCAAAACACCTTTAATATACAAACAAAACTACTCTGTTCTTAATATTGCATAGTTTTAATCTTGTCCACAAAATTTTACATTTTCACATTCAAACCAAGGAAAATTGTAGCTGTAAGCACCTGTTGATTTTTTATACATTTTCACTGTTAGCTTCTACTTCAGTGGATAGTATACTTTAGATCAATGACATCCATTCAGTGGTAGAAATTTTTCTCCTATCTCATCATTGTAGTGTTCTTTCTTCCTGCCTTTCCATACTTCTTTCTGCTTCAAGCCTTCTGCATGAACAGTTGCATGTGGCGATACCATTGATGTATAGAGAATTGTCTTTTATATGTATTCTTGAATTGTATTTATTTTTATATTAACTATATTGTTACTCATCCTATTTTATTGTGAGAAGCTCTCACTTAGGGAGATTGACATTATTCCTTTCATTTAACAAAGAAGGAATTTGTAGGAGATAAATTATTAGATAATATTCAACTTGTCTAATTAGGGTCAAGAAGAAGGGATGGGTTGGGGCGGGTTGGGTTAACATTGAGTTTGAGGGTTAAATACCTGAAAATGTATAACAATAATCTAATTGATAATGAACATTGACATAAGAACAGTGTGTCTTAATGTTTAGAGAGGAAAAAGATTTCTTCTGCATAATTCACTGCAGGCTTTAAAAGTATATTGAAGGTTTATGAAAGATGTTTCATAAGGAATGGATATGCAATAGAAATAAATAGCTACTAACAATTGGTATTATCTGTTAAGAAAGAGAGTCTTGAAAAGAAGACAGATGAAAATGACACTTTTAGCTAATCTATAAACCAAGTTAAAAATATTAATGCTAACCATAGTTTTGTTGTTTCAAAGAGTTTTAAAAATGTATCGATGTTAACCCTTTAGCATTCAGATTACTCTGTCAAATGCTATGCTTATTTATTCACATTGTTTTGAATTAATCATGCACCATCTTGTAGCTTTGAGATCTCTATGATGTGGTTATTTTTAAAATGACATTGTAGGGTAAGTGTGTGAGACCAGATGTGGCCACTTTGAGCATAAAACAGAGTATTTGGGCCTGATGTGGCTGGTTTAAATACTAAAGGGTTAAAATTTTAACATATATTTCTGTAAATTTATTTCCTTATTTTTCTTTTTATTGCTAGGTTTCTTAAAAGTCTAGCTTTTCGAATCAACTGCAATATATCAATGGAAGTTTTTTCTCTCAAAATACTAGAAAGATGAAATTCATATTTGAACTGAGCAAGAAAGGAAATGAAACTAAATACCATAATGTATTTCATCAGCCATATCTACTTATTGTTTGCTGGACCATTTAATATATGCATTAAATCCTGAAATATTTTGGAATATTATTTGAATACTAATCAATACGGTTTCCTATTTTTCAGAATGCCAAAAAGAAAGCTTCTGCGAATACTGAAAATCATCCTCCTACCACCCAACTAACAAAAATAAAATACTCAGGTCCTGCACACATAAAAAAAGACAAGCGTCAAAATTCTTCAAGATTCAGTGTTTCTAAAAACCGAGAACTGCAAAAATTAACACCAATGAGGGGTTTGTATATAATACTTTGATTACATTCGTAACTTTTAATACCTGAAATATTTTCTGTTGCTATTATCCTGTTAAATGTTTACAGATTGCATCAGCTATCATTAGAAATACTATTTAGCTATCATGCTGAGTATTGGCAGACATTACTGTAAGTGTCTTATCTGTATGTATGTATGTATGTATGTATGTGTGTGTGTATGTATTTGCTCCTGACATTTTTGTGCATATTAAGTTGAGAAATACTGCATAATTTTATTGATGTAATGATTTTGAAATCATAGGATTAAGGACATGTAGATTAACAATGCTAAGAAACAAACATGTCTTACAGTGATTACTTCATATTAAGGTGAATGCTTCATGTTTGACATTACATCATCTACATGCTCTCATCATATATGATTGCACACAGGTAAAATGAGTTTTAATCACTCACCAGACAGTGGTTATCCTTTCTGATCAATCAAATTATTTGCCTTTCTTAATTGAAAATATGCTTTCAGTGGATTGTCACATCATATGTAATATGCACATTCACACTTATTTGTATGTACACATTTACATATGTAGATACACATTCACAAAATTTCTTGCATAATTTCAGTATTGGTAACTCTAGCAACAGCTTTGAAGAATAATTCAATGATAGTACCTCACAAATTTCTTTCGCAGCAGCACTACTAGTTCAAGTTGTAGCCATGGACATGTTATTAAGTTCACTTCTCAACTATAAGCTGTTGGGTTTAGTCCCAATGTTAGACCTTCTTCTAACTCAGTGTTGCCCTGAGTCAACCAATGTCTTATGAGAGCTAATGATCAACAGAGACTGTGTGGAAGCTCACTGTAGGTGTATGTGTGTGTACATGAATGTCAATATTCCATGGCTTCACTGTTCACTGGTTCACTGCCTGTAGCATCTGTTTATCTCTCTTGCATATATGTTCTCTCAAAAGAAACTAGATAACTAGCATCCTTTAGTATCTCACGCACTCAAAATTGATTCCACTTCAGACAGTTATATGATACTGTACTTGGCATTTTTTTCTTTTGATGATGCACAAGTCTTCTTGTAAGAGTATGCTGATAGATATCGGTACAATGAGTCAACGTAATGGCAAGTACAGCACCATTTGCACTCAACAAGTTTGTATATATGCCTCTTGAGTTCGTAAAACCTGGATATCCAAAAGTTACCTTTGTCTATGCCCATCTTATATGAGGAGGAACAGCAAGAACATCTGATTATTCTTTGTTCTATTGTATACAGCATAGTCATCATTCCAAGTAAATGGTGTTCTTTTATTGCTAACAAAGAAGGAATATGTGCACTGGAGGAGAAAGTGAACAACATTTAAGAATTTCTTGTATTTATGTCACAATGAAGGCAAAGAAAATTTCTTGGTCTTACTAACTCACCAACATGTGTTACTCTTTTATTCCTAACTCTACTGAAGTAACATCCAAGAACAGAAAGAAGAATTAGCCAATCTCCTCAATAAGAACAAACGTGTCTCTTTCATCCTAGAGCAGCCATATCATTACAGCTGGATTTTTACAACTGATGGTTGATGTCTGGTAGCCACTTTTTTTTCTCAAAACGTTTGCAACCAGCAGAAACACAATACTGCACTTTTGGATAGGAAGTAATTGCAGCATACTTTGCCATGAAATGCTTTTGTCACATGCTAGATAGTTGTGTATTTATTATTTACCTTATCCTACTTTCAATATACCAGTGACAAGGAAGACTAAATCTGTCACATGTTCACTTGTCAGCTTACTTTATACAAGTATTTAATATTAAAAGATATATTTGTGTCTCAATCAAAATATATTACTGTGCAAAGTAAGCTGGTCAGTTAATGTGTTATTATTTATCTAGGCTACTTTCTAATGCATAAAAACAAATTTAAACCTTCTAAAAAGATAAAAGAACAAAAAAATCTTATTTTTAAAATAGGGAGATAGTGTAAGGTGGTGAATGTTTAGTATTATAGTTCTAAAATAGACTTAGTAACCAAACTATATTTCCATTTTGTTTTGAATTCATTCTTAAGGTATTTTCAGCTGAAAAGATCTATTTATCATATGACAGGATTTAAAATTCTCATATGGTGCAAGAAAAATATTTCTTTTTATTTATTCTTAAGATATTCCCATTTATGAAAATGTTTTGTCACAATATTTTCAGTTAACATTTGAATGTTTATAGATGCTCCTTTGACTGAACGCGAACAGCTGTTCATCCAAAAAATCCAGCAGTGTGGTGTTTTGTTTGACTTTGTACAAGACCCACTAAGTGACTTAAAATGGAAAGAAGTAAAACGGGCTGCTTTAAATGAAATGGTAGAATATGTTTCACAAAACAGAGGTATATTGACTGAACATATATATCCTGAAGCAATACAGATGGTTTGTATTTCAAGTAACTTTTTAATTTTTTACATACATATTGTAAGAATTTTCTTCCTGGCTTGCTTATTTATATTGCTTTTTTTCTTTTTTGCATTTTGCTAAATTATATCTAAAAAAAAAAAAAAGACCCTGTCAGATTGCATATTGGACACTAACCCTTTTGAGATACTCCTGGTTCTATGATACAAGCTTCCTGTTTAATCATTTTACTGCGGAAATCAGATATATCCACTCAAAATTTCATTACTTTTAACTGCAGAAAGCAGTTTGATATACCAATCTATCATTTGTTGAGGATTGTCATGTTTGAAACTGTTTTTTGTTGAGATATAACAAGTTCATTGAATTAATGTGACTTGCAGACAAAAATCAATTCTATTTTTTGGTTGCTAGACATCATTACTGTAATAATCTGAAATTTAATTTCTCAGTTAAAGACTTAAAATGGTTTACTTAAAACTTTCCTTCAAAATTTCCATGTTAATTTATGTTCCAAACACTAGTTTGTCATTTTACAAAATTCTTCGGTATTTTGAAAATTGAAACCAGAGCTGTGTATTTTAATAGGGATATAAAGCAACAAAAGGGTCAATATACCTAACAGTGTTATATTTTATTTATCTATCCATTATTTTAAAAAACCTACTGATCTGTTAGAACATAGTGTAAATAAAAATAAATAACTAAAACTATATCTGCAAATAAACCTTAATTTATCAAACATAGCTGATAGTAGAGAGAACATTAAAATATTCAAATCAGTGTTACTATTTCTAATTTATTATTGTGAAATAGTAACCAAGAACTTGCTTCTAATATTGTTGCTAGCTGCATGTTTTGTGTCACCTATGAAAATATTGATTCTTGTACCTAGTAGTTGTAAGATATTTGATTTATGAACAAAGAAAGTCAGTTAACACCAAAGGTTTTTAATCTCTGCATCAGTGTCATAACTTTTCTTTTATCATAATCTATATCCTTGTTAAGGACAACTTTCAGCACTAGTGGAGCATCAGACAAAATTCCCTGCAGGTTTTGGTTACATCTTTGTATGTGTTGAGTTGAAATTCTGCTCATTTACACTTTCTTTTTTTATTCTCTGGGCGTTAGGAAGGGCATCCAGCTGTAGAAACATTGCCAAATTAGACTGGAGCCTGGTGCAGCCTTCTGGCTTCCCAGAACCCCGGTCGAACCGTCCAACCCATGCTAGCATGGAGAACGGACGTTAAACGACGACGATGATGATGATGATGATGATGATGATGCATAGAATACCAGTCATTTGTTGGGGTTTTTTCTCCTTTAGTCAGAAGGAAAAGCATTGTCCCAGGTCTGTTACAGGCCATCATGATCCATTGTTACGAGGGAGGAATGCACCCTTAAACCAAAGGTGTGGCTGAATTCTTGCAACAGAGTGGACTCTGCTAAAGTACCTAAGGCGGTAATGTTAAACTGAGCAATGGATTAAGTTTATTACTACCTTTGATACCACTAATACACTGCTCTGGATAGTTTATTATTATTATTGTTATTATTATTATATTGACCACTCATCATCATCTAGTGTTTGAAAGCGGGGTTTTGTGCCTGTTAACGGATGTGGCCAGAATACCTCAATGTCATAGCAACTGCCCTCACACCATCTCGCCATCTTGCCCGGTTTGGGGTGTTCTCCATTCTCAAGCCAACCCTCCAATATAGAGGGTTTTCACCTTCCTTTTCGAAGTAGGCAGGTGCAGCCCACCTCAACCTTTGGGCTGGCTGGTGCCCATTCTCCTTTGCTATCATGTGGCTTTTTTGGAGCTGGATTTTCTATGGGGAGCATGCCCTTGCTTACCCCCAACCTCAGTTTCTAGACATGAGTGGTCCCGAGACCAAGGCCTCTACCACGATTTTTTAAGAAATGTGATAGAAAACTAGTTCAGGAAAGCAGGGACACTACTCCATGAGACCTCTTTCAGGGGCCCCTTACCACTGAAAGTTTAAAAAATTTGAAAGGATTGAATTCAGAAGGTAGAGAATTGTAATAAATAATGTGAGATGCCCTGTCTGACATTCTAACAACTCTGCCAATTCATTACCTTAATAGAATCCTTCTCCTGTGATCCAGGGTTAATGTCAGAAATTATCAACCAAATATCAGTATGCTGTATTATTACTTAGACATTTATGGCAAATAAGATTTAATTTTTAAACTTCTTTACATTTTTAAAATTCATGTTTTCCACAGTTACTCTGTGAAAAATACAAATTTCAGTATTAAATCAAATATATATATATAAACACACACACACACACACGTGTGTGTGTATTTAACATCTGTTACCCATGTCATGTTGACTTTTTGTATACAAAAATTGGCACAAGTACTAGCAAACATGCTCTCTAATCACTCTTGCTATCTTTTAAAGATGTAATGCACTCTAAGCTTTCTTTAGATTAACGCATTCTACATCCTTCATCAGCTTCCAAAGATGCATAACAAACTGCAACATCATAGATGCCCTTTTACAGTTCTCTTATTTGATTTCAGAATTTAGAGCTATATTTTAAGTCAAATTTTTGTTGCAGTTTACTTAATCCATGTTTTAATGCTTTTTTGTTTTTTGGAATAGAAACTTCTTTGAGTTCAGATATTTAGCTATTCAAAATCAAATACAAATTCATGATGATGACGATTGTGTATGTATGTATGTATGTATGTGTGTGTGTATATATAAAAAAAATATATTGAAAAATTTTTGTTATTTTTCAGTTTGCTGGAAATTTATTTAGAACATTACCACCTTCCTCAAATCCCAGTGGAGCTGAATTTGATCCTGAGGAAGATGAACCAACTCTAGAAGCTGCTTGGCCACATTTACAGGTTTTTATACTTTTAATTATACTGGAAATTTAAACTTAGATTAAAAAAACAGATTCAGTCAATTAGATTGCTATTCTGGCAACTAAAGATTTGAAACCTTATGGTACTCCTATAAGCCGTACCTGTACTCTTTTATAAAATATAAGTGTAATGTTGAACTAAGTTTTGGAATATTTAGTATTAATTCCTTTCTTTTCCATGCTTTCTTGATGGTTTCAGTTTGAATTATAGTCAATATTGTTCTACTAAAACTACTTGTAAGATTTGAATATATTGAAATCTGATGTAATTAGTTTCATGGTCATTTATTAGTTTGATTAAGCACATTGGAAACAAAGTAACAATAATTAATTCCTGTTGAAATGGTGTATAACTGAGGTCAAAATATGGACTATTTTGTCATAATTTGTTGGATTCAGAATTAAAATGTCTTGATAAAATTTCATTAGTAATCTAAGTATTTGAAAGTTTAAATTTAATTATACTGTGGAATTAATGTCTGAATCCTTTTAGCATTCACATTAGTCTGTCAAATGTAATACTTATTTATTCAAATAGTTTTGAATTAATCATGCATTATCTTGTAGCTTCAAGATTTCAATGATGTGATTGTTTATTTTTACACTGACATTGTAGTGTAGGCTGGGAGGTCAGTTCTAGCCAGTTTGAAAATAAAAACAGGTAGAATATTAGGGCCTGATGTGGCCAGTTTAAATTCTAAAGGGTTAAACAACCAAATATTACATTGTTGAAATTGTTATCACTTTTTTTTGGTTCTATAAAAATGACAGTGCTCATTGTCTTTTTTTTTTAAACTTCTATAAGCAGTTCCTAAAAAATTTAACTGATGAGGGATTGCTAGTTGCTATGTCATATAAGATAAATAATATTTATACATTGAAATGCTTAACATAACAGGAATGTAATACAAGAAATTTATCTTTTAGTCAAGAGGGAAAGTAAAGTTTACAACCCTTTACAAAATCTTTGAGATTGGATTGGTAAGAATAAGTCAGAGAGATATCCTCTGACTGGAGACCTGACTTGAATGCTTGCAACAGTGGGCTCTGTTAAAGGTACCAAGACTTGAGGGATTGCTAGTTGCTATGTCAGACAAGATAAATAATATTTATACATTGAAATGCTTAACATAACAGGAATGTAATACAAGAAATTTATCTTTTAGTCAAGAGGGAAAGTAAAGTTTACAACCCTTTACAAAATCTTTGAGATTGGATTGGTAAGAATAAGTCAGAGAGATATCCTCTGACTGGAGACCTGACTTGAATGCTTGCAACAGTGGGCTCTGTTAAAGGTACCAAGACTTAGGTCAAATACCAAAAGGCCTTTAATTTGATCTTCTAACAATTCCACCATCCTACTGCCCTTAATCAGTGCCTTTTTTGTTGAAGTTTGATCTGTACAGTTGAAATGTAAAGTTGATTTTAGCAGGATTTGAACTCAGTGCAAATAGTCAGACTGTTTAAAGATTCCGCCAATTTGCTAAGTAAACCAACCCACTGCCCTTGATCAGTGCCTTTTTTGTTATAGTTCAGTCTGTACAATTGAAATATAAAGTTGAATTCAGCAGGATTTGAAGTTGGTGCAGATAGTCATGCCAAATACCATGACAGTTTAAATATCTGACAGTTTAAAGATTCCACCAATTTGCTAGTAAACCAACCCATTACCCTTGATCAGTGCTGTTTTATTGCAGTTCAATCTGAGTTGAAATGCAAAGTTGATCTTAGCAGGATTTGAACTCAGTGCAGATAGTCAGACTAAATACCATGAGACATTCTACCTGATAGTTTAAAGATTCTGCCAATTTGCTAAGTAAGTTTTGCTTTGTGCCAGGTGATAAGTTTTCATACATGCTTGGTTGTGTATCCATCCATAACAAATAGAAGCTGAAATTTGAATTCTGTTCCTTTTAGTCAACATAAAAGATAAATTTTTTTTGCAAATTATTTTTTCTTCTTTTTCAGCTTGTATATGAATTTTTTCTACGGTTCTTAGAATCTCCAGATTTTGTACCTAACATAGCAAAACGGTATATAGATCAAAAATTTGTATTACAGGTAATTTGCATATTTTCTTTTATATTCGAAGTATAAACAAGGTGGACCAGGTCTTATTTAAGACGCCTTACTAATACACTTACATGATATTTTTATCTATTTCACATTTTATATATGCTATTTACATTCCATATGTTCTGTTTACTAAACAAATATAGCATTAAAAAAGAAATACCAAAATTACACTTATGTTTTGTTGTAATATTCAGCATATCCAGTTTCTGTAATGAGAATACACTGAGACAGAATTGTAGTTAGAAATAACTTGATATATTTATCTTACCGAACTTTGTCTATATTGTTTTCCTATAAAATGTATTGCAAAAGTTAATTTGGTCAGTTAAATGTCTACTTTTTGAGTTTACAGTTTATTGATCCTAAAAATATTCTTTTGGCATAAATAGAAGCAAATGTAGGAAATGTTAAGAAAAGTATTAAATTTAAAAGATAATTGGTTAATTCTTTTACATATGGATAAATTTGATTTAGAAAGTGATATATAGATGATTTTTTTTATTATTATAGCTATTGGAATTATTTGACAGTGAAGACCCTCGAGAGAGGGATTTTCTTAAGACTATTCTTCATAGGATATATGGTAAATTTCTTGGTCTGAGGGCCTATATCAGGAAACAAATAAATAATATATTCTATAGGTAAGATTTTGTTTTTATTGAATTTATTCTAAAGAAATCAACATTTCAGTTGACATTTATACATAGATCTTTTTGTTGCTATTTTTCATATTTTTCATCTTAATAGTTAAATTTGTTAATTGACTGAAATCCAAAATAATTGTTTACATACCTGTTAATTTTTTTAATAACACAACATCAGTGTTCATTTTGTAAATGTTAACATTTGAATAACAACTAAAATTTACCTAAAAAGGAAATAGGACTCTACAACTATTTGAGAAAGGACTGTACTCTGCATGCAAAGAAGGTATAAATAGAAATTGTAAATGATGTATTCAGTATAAACTATGGATGCACAAGGGGCTGGTTGACATAAGGCAGGCTTTGTGCATTTCCTATGCACTGGAGTAGTTAACAGTGAAGATGCATGTGATACATTCCTTCAAATGCACAGAAGACTTCCTAGAAATAGTTGATAGCTTTTATTACCTGTTTGACTTAATAAGCAATGGTGGATGCATGTGTTTCAAGAGCATAGTGGTGAGAGTGAGAATAGGTTGGAAAAAGTTAAGGGAACTACTGTGTTATGCTATGTGGTAGCATGAGATGGGTGGAGTGTATACTCTTCTGGATACATAATCTTGGTGCGTATGAATGATGGTGCATAAATGAGCTGAAAAAAGTTAGAGCAGTCAAGTATTGTATGAAGAGGGAAGACTATGCTGAGACAGGTTGTACTGGATTACATGTTGCAGGTAACACTTAGAGCAACTGTGAAAGCTTATATAAATCTCCGAGTTTTTTTTTCAGTAGAAATCTTATACTTTATAAGGTTATAATTTGTTTACTATGGCATTGAGATGTCTTTTTATTTCAAGTAGCATTCAATATGTGTAGATTATAACTTCATTTCCCTCATTATCAATTATAAATTTTCAATTAGTGACTGACAATCAGGAGAAAATTGTAAAATCAATTACATGGTTGTGTGGTTAAGTTTGTTTGTCAACCACATGGTTTTGGGTTCAATTTCTCTGTGAAGCACCTTGAACTTATGTTCTCTACTATGGCTCCAGGCTAAGTCTTGTAAGTGGATTTGGTAGACAGAAACTGAAAGGAGTATTCATGTGTGTATGACTGCCTAAAACAAGTATCACCATCATACAACCAGTGTTCTTTTGTTTCCATTCTTCTATGAAAACATATCTGAGAAATATTACCTAACTTAAAAAATAGGTGAGGATTGGTAACAGGGAAGGCATCCATAGGAAATCTGTTTCAACGAATTCTGTCTGAACCATGCAAGCAAGGAAAAAGTGGACATTAAATGATGATAATGTGAAATGCAAGTGGCAAAATGGCGATAAGCCTATTTAAAAAGAGGATGGATTAAGTTTGCATTGTAGCATAGTGTGTGGAAAGTATAGCTGTGGTGTTCAAAAGTTGTTGTGAAGCAGCTAATCCTTTTTGTATTTACATTTTTAACTTTACTTGAAACAATTACAGATTGCACAAATTGTAGAATTTCATGAAATGCTTACAATAAAAGAATAGCAAACATTTTGTGTTGACAGCATAAAATTAACAGCAATTAAGAAATAACAACGATCAATAATTGGTAGTTGCTTATCTAAATGTTTTGAACTTGGAACAAACTTTAAACATAAATCCATTTAGAAAACAGAATAGAGGTGTACATGTTTGACAGAAAATGGAACTCAGTAATTTGTAATATCATTTATAGCATGTTACTGTAAATTGAAATTTGGTTGGTAGGATTGATAAATTATTAGTAATACAGTGAAATTGACTGATGAGCTTGATTAGCTACAGTTTACCTCTTGCTTGCTTGCTGGCTGAGTCTGGAGGAAGATACACTGTTTTCCAAGACCAGGCAGCTTGATGCCATTAATGTGCCATTGAAACAAACTGTTGCAGGTCACCATCTACAGGAAATCCCAAAGGAGAAATTCCTGAGGCTTTATGTTCAAGGGAGGAAGTATTTACTGAGTATAGTGGTTAGTGTAGGATGAAGAGTGAATTGGGGTGGGGGCTGGACTCAACAAGGGAGATGAGTGGGTCTTTAAAAACATTTTAGATTAGTTATTTGAATTTTAATTTTGTTAATAAATTTGATATTTCTTTGATTCGGTTGTGAAATTTAGGTATTGAGATTTTATTAAAAATGTGCAATTTTCATCTTGATGTGAAAACTAGAAAAATAATGAAAATTTAACAGTAATATCGGGATTTGCTGAATCAATTGTATGGAAGTATTCTAAAATGTATAAAAGCTAACAAAGGAAATGAAACCTTGTTGATCGAGACTGAGATATCTTTCTCAAGCTCTATTATTTCAAGGTAATAGATCTGACTCTTAAGCCTCATTTTGCTCTATTTATTGACTAATATCTTTCGTAAAATATTGTTATTGTTTCCTACTTTACCTGTAAAGAACTGGAATTGATTCACTTATGTTAGCTGATACTTGTATTAGCAATATTAAAAATGTAAATTAATAAATTCTCTTCTAAAAGTGTAGTGTTGTAGAATAGTGAACTTGGAGGAGCATGAATGTATGTTTGTTCATTAAATGAGGTGTGTGATAGTTCAGATCCATTTTGGTGTGCATCATCAACACGGTAAATATATCCGAGTGACACATGGATAAAAAGAGGCATTCTTGAAAAAAACAACTAAAACAACGAACAACAGCAATGTGCTTCTTTGAAGGGAAGGAAGGAAAATTACATTTTGGAGAGTTGTCAAGAAGAAAAAATGTCTTCAAAAGGTGGGTGGAAAAAATGATGTGATGTTAATTAAGATTGTTAGCGGCGTTATTGTGAATGTGACCAGTGATTTGTGATGGGCAAGAAATAAACATTAGGTGGTTTTCAACAAGAGTGAATTAAGTAAGATGGGGGTGGATGAGAGAATGCTTGAAGGGTATGCAAGAAATTGCCTGTTGTATATGAAATGTTTGTGTGTGTAGGTTTGAGAAATTCTGAGTTTGTATTTTTTTGTGTGTACATATGTATGGCGGAGTTAAGAGTTGCTTAAGTGGCTATGAGCTCCAAAATGGGATTCAACTACTCCAACCTGTCCTTTGGTTACCTTCAGGCCCAAATCTTTACTAATTTCACCAGCACTACCAGAGCTGTATGGTTGCCACATCAAAACCATATCACCACCATCTTCTTTCCTGCAAATAGTTATTTAGTTCCTTCCAACCTGCATTATATTTCACCTTTTTCTCTAACAGTGCTATCAACTTCCTTTGCATTTCCATCTGTTGACCTGTTCCCTACTATCCCCAATGATTCAACAATCTCTCCACCTGTATCTTCAACAATTCTACCAACTTCCTCCTCATCTCACTCCACTTTGACCAAATCAGCTATCCTCCTACTCAAACTCCCTCCCTTGTCCCCTATATCTGACATTGAGTTTGAGGTCAAGTCCCACTAAATAATTCAACTCCTATAATATGGAAGTCGAATCAGTCAAACCAGCCATTGACTCTGCTTATCTTCATGTCCTCTATGTTGACTGCACTTCTTCCCATCTGTTACATCACCAACCCCTGTCCCTTTTCTCTTACTTTCCATCTCACCACTTCATCATTCCAGCATATAATTTTGCTACTACTTTCTTGAGTACTCTCCTCCTCTTTTAAACCTTCTAGCCCACAGTTCTTTTGTCCCTCTCCACATTCAACATCTTCCTTTTATTACTCCTGCTATAAACATCTCTTTCATCCCTAGTTCTAAGGTATATGTCATCTGCACTTCTCAAAATGTCATTTACTGTATAAAATGCCAACTATGGCTTATTGTATACATGCAAGTCCAATCATTGATCAGCTGATTGCTTTTAGTGGGTATTTAGACATCCAATGAAATAGCACTGAATCATAAATGCCTATTGTTCATCACTTCAATTCTTCAGGCCATTTTCATCTACATTTTACTGTCTTCTGTCTTATACTTGGGAGCAACAATTTATCTTCTGCTTGAACAGTGTTGCTCTAAAACCTAAACACCTTTCACACACACACTAATAAATGCCCACATATGTAGTACACATGTGCGCGTGTGCATACACACACACACACACACTAGTAGTAAGAAAATCTGCTGAGCTGAAGTGTAGTGTAACAGTTGAAGAAAGTAACTGAGAGGGACTAAATAGGAAAGAAAAGATAGTGGGTGTAGTTAGTGTGATGGAGGATGGTGCTACCTAGGGTGATAATAAGCTGGTCAGGATACTTTGATAGAAGTTTGGTGGGGCAGTTGCAGGGGTGTTGGACTTACGGATCTGTGAGGAAGTACGTAGTATGCGGATCGGACTGGTGGTTGTGGGAGGAAGGGAAGGATAAGTCATGAATTGATGAGCACAAATTGGTTGTGGATGGAGTGAATGTATGATCTAAGAACAATTTAAGTAGGAAGGCAGGTGAGTTTTAAGGAGTTATCAAAGTGCTTGGCCTTGTAGAGGTCAGACTGCTGCCATCTTTATTGGTGATTTGACAGTGGTGTCATGTTGGTGTTGGAAGTAGCAACAAGAAAATGCTAAATGCTTCAAGATCATAATATCAACTGCATAGCATCACAGACTGGTGAACTGTCCTAAGTTGAGTGTCCATTGATGGGTTAAGTTTGTCCAATATGAGAACTTTGTATGAAACAAGAACCATTCAGAGTCACTCTGCATCTGAAATTCATTTGCAGATGGAGTGAGGGGTATGGAGATCCCTATCAAAGATTCAACTGTGGAGAATGGTAGATGAAATATAGTCACAACCATGTATGTTGCAATGAATGTAAGGGTAGTAGGGGTTAGTTTGGTGAGCTGGTGTAACATGAGTTTTGGAGTGTGCTAGAGGTCAAAATTTGATTGAGTGGAATGGGCAGTAGGTTGGAAGGAAGTATAAAATGAGTCAGGATTGATACATTTTGAAGTCCAGTGAGGTGCTGGGAATAAGTCAAGCTGATTATGGCACTCATGAAAACAGTATTAGTTAATGAGAATTAGTTCTGTGGAGTTGGCAGAGTAAGTAGTAGTATTAAAACAGATGGAAACTCTGAAGAATAAGATTGTTAATGATCAAGGAAAATGATATGGTTGGAAAACTACATTTTGGAAAAGAGCAAAGAATAATTCCATTTTGATAATCTGGGTTTGGTGTACATAAGTACAATAAAAGGTGATAAATATTTATAGTTAACAATACACTTTGTGTGTACATATGTGTGTGTGTGTGTATATATATATATATATATATATATGTGTGTGTGTGTATGTGAGTACACACACACACAGTGTATTGTAAGCTATAAAGCTGTGGATATACGGAACTAAGCAACAGGTGCTACTTGCATGATGCAAACTGTTAACTGATATTGTTAGAACAACTTTCTGAAATGTGAACATATCTGAATTAAATTGGTTGGAACCATAGAGGGAAATAACCATTAGGTAAAGCATACAGTATATCATTGTTGCATGTGTAAGGGCATGTTTTTGATGCTTTGTTTATGTTTTAGGTTCATTTATGAAACAGAACATCATAATGGTATAGCTGAATTATTAGAAATCTTGGGAAGGTAAGTTTAATTTTAAAACTTTTGATTTTAGATTTAAAAAAATTTTTCAAATCAGCTTTACCATTTATTTTAATGTCCAGTTTTCCATTACCAATTTACATTGGACTGGTTTGCAGGACATCATGTTTCCATTTTGGCCCTGCATACCAAGAATTGACTTGTCCATCTTTGGTCGTTCATTGTCAGTGTATATTTTTGAATAAATGTTTTAATTACTAAGTGATTTAATAATAACAGTGAGCTTATTGTATACAGTGTTCAGGTGCGCTACAACTCTCAGGAAAGGTTAAAGAAAGAAACAGAAAGCAGATATAAATAAAATAAAAAAAAGACAGTGAAAGCTAGAAGTACATGCAGAGTATATAGAATAAAACACAAAAAGAAAGAAAAGTGAACGGTAAAAGAGTGCATAGGCATGTCGGGGTTGCAAAGTTCTTGAGAATGATAAGTTTTGAAGGAAGCAATGTCTTGATAGCTAATAGCTGATGTGGGTAGTTTACTTTATATTTGACAATTCTTAGTCTCAAGAAATGTTTCTGAAAATTAGAGATGCTGTGCTGTTTTTTCATTTTGTAAGTATATCCATGAGTGGTAGAAACATTGAATTCAGAAAGGTGACCAAAGTCATTGAAAGACCGCTTGTGAGCTTCCACAAAGCCACTGTTTGACATCATATCTATAGTGTGTCACTGCCCGGAGAAGCAATATGTTCCAAGATATGGTAACTGACAGAGGGTGCACATCTCTGGATAGCTGCTAGCTAATTGATATTCTGGACAAGATAAGGTTCCAGACTGGAGATGCATACTGTAAGTGTGAATGTACTACAACCATAGATAGCTGGTGAGTGACTGACAAAAGTCTTACTGTGTGATAAGATACCTTTGGCTTTTTTGATGATTTTAGAAATGTGATTTGTCCACTGCAGATTATTAACAATAATGCCCAAATCATGCTCTTTAGCAGACTTGTAGGAGAAACCTTAGTTATCTCCTATTTTATTAAATATTAAAAATAGTGTTCATTCTTTTAAAGTTTATCCAATTTGAAAATAGGTACTAGTCATGTATATTTAAAAGTATTGTGCCATGACTTTTAGAAATATATAGGAAATATATTTATTCTTTGTACACATCTAAATGTCCAAGTCAATTTAAAAATCAGAGGAATTGGTTTTTCTTTTATGAGAGTGGGATTATATTGAGTAAATGTTAATTTTGTGGGCTGTAAATTTTATTTTGAACTTCCAGCTATTGTTTCGAACCCTGTTGAATATCTTATGATCAATATATTAAAAACAAATTTTCGTTGGATATGTATTTTGTTTCTTAAATGAAAATATATAGTATTTTGTATTTAAACTATTTTTAAAGATGTAGTAAAATGTTTTCTATTTTAAATTTTTCAGTATTATTAACGGGTTTGCTTTGCCTTTAAAAGAAGAACATAAAGTATTCTTACTCAAAGTATTATTACCTCTTCATAAAGTTAAGTCTTTGAGTGTATATCACCCCCAGCTAGCATATTGTGTGGTCCAATTTCTTGAAAAGGATCCTAGTTTAACAGAACCGGTGAGTGCTTTCATTTTAACTTTTTTTTTATAATAAGTGTTGGAAATTATATAATAACTATCTAATGTTAACTTTTTGTTTTATCTTAAATTTCAGGTGATAATGACATTATTGAAATTTTGGCCAAAAGTCCACAGTCCTAAAGAAGTAAGTCCTGTTTTTGTTTTCTTTGTCTTTCTTTTGTTGATTTTGGCAGAACGTACAGAGCCCATGACTTACGAGCTTTCCAAGACTGGTAAAATTGATGCTGTTAAAGTTCCGTTTACTGTTGCAGGGAGGAAAATCCAGAGAGGTGATGTTCTGAGGAAGAAGGATAGTGATTAGTATGGTGAAAGAGAGGTTGGATGCACCAAGGGTAATGGGAGGTGGAAAGATGAGCATGTTGGGTGTTCTTGAATGGTGGCAGTTTGAAATCAGGCAGTTCTGAGAAGTAAAGGGCATTATAGTGGCTATAGAAAATACAGAGTGCAGATACACTATGTCTCTAGGCCAGAGGTTGGAACCTGCTGCTACCAAGGGAATGCAGTCCCTGAATTTTGCCTTGAATATTAGTGTGCGTTGCAGCAGCAGCACTATCCTAGAGGTGTGTGCAGTACTCCATAGAGTGTTTAATAGTACCTTGGAGGATTAGTCTGCAACTTTTGAATCTCCTTTTTTGTGTATTGTGATCTTAAATATATTTGATTGTAGTGTCATCAGCATAAATACTGAGGGTGAGAAATGTCTGGAGAATGTTTACTATTGTGAAGTTAGGTATTTGCCATTCTTGGTAGTTGTTTCTTTTGAGACTTACAAATTTAGTTTTAATGGGTTATTTTTGTTTGTTTAGAGATATATTTAAAAACTTTACTGATATCTTCTGTTACCTATTATAGTGAGAAATTACAAAAAAAACAAGACAAATATTGGTGTGTAAACAACAAAAAAGATGTATTAGTTTAACGCTCGGGAAGTGAGGAAGTCTTTTACATTTCGAGCCTATGCTCTTCGACAGAAAGGTACACAGAAATAAACAGGATGAGAAAATAAAAAAAAAAAGGTTTAGTGGCTAGTGATCTATCATGGTGAATGCCAGACAGAGGGGTCACACAGGAGAGCATGGAAAAAGGGGGGATAATAAAGTAGTGGTAATCCCAAAATGGTGTGTGTGGAAAGGGGCTGGTGACATTGATGTGTGCATGTGTAAGAATGTGGATGATGGTGTAGGTACTGGGAAGTAGTCAGTGCTAGTGTGTGCAGGGTGGGGTGGGGGTGGGATGGGGGAGTTGGAATGTGTAGAGGTGGGGTAACAAGGGAGAGGGCGGAAGGGAGTAGGTAGGTAGGAATTAAGAGAGGAAGTAGGTGCTAGAGCAAGAGAGGAGTGGTGGATGGAAGTAGGTGTGAGAGGAGAGAGGAGGGTTAGATGAAGAGGGGAGGAGAGTTGAGCCCATGTGGCACAAAGGAGCGAAGAGAGAAGATTAATCCCTGCTCGCGTGCAAGGACAATCCAAACACAGACAAGTGTTGTAAAGAGTGACTGGTAGACCGGAAATAGCACGTGACCAGGGTGTCATTGCCGAGTCAGCAATAGCACCCTGGCATCTTCTTTGACTAATGTATAGAGAAGGGCTGAGAGAGCAGGAGATGCAGTAGATGACGGTGCTAGAAGTGCAGGTGAAGGAGTTGGTGATATGATAGGGTCAATGATGGGTGCCAGTGAGGAGGGTGGTGTTGGAGAGGTAAGGGCAAGTGTGGTAGGGTGGGTGGGAGCAAGGGAACGAGCCAGGTTGGGAAGTTGGGTTAAGGAAGAAGCTGTGAACCAAGAAGTCTTGTAGGTTGTGAGTTCATTTGAAGGAGGGGAGGGGTCAGACTGGAGTCACTGGAAGGCTCAGAGAGTGGTGTATTGGAGAGGTGGGGTGGTTGGTGAGGGGAAACGGGTGACAGGGCAGGTGCGGGGGAGAGAGCAGATGCATGGTCAACAGAATGTGCTCTGGCAAGGGTGGTGCGTATATTGGTGAGGGATCTATTATAGTGTGCAGTGGGCATCTTTGTTATATGTAAAGATTGAAAGCCATTTTAGGTGATAGAAATGACATCTTTGTAACAAAATATTCCTATCCTACTTATCACAATATTTTGGACAGCATACAGAATGAGCATGTAGCAGATATAGATGAGTTTTAATACTTTGTACACTAAAATGATGCAAGATCAAGACATGGAACACAGCAAGAAAAATTAAACCTGAGATTTCTGGTTTCAAATTTTTTTTTTTTATAATTAATAGAAATATTTTCTTCGTGCTATTATTAATAATATGATGACAATTTCCCCCTGTTCCCCTGCGTATATAACAACTCTTTTAAATTTTATCATTTTGTATTTTAAAAAAATTCATTGTGGCTATGAACATTAGCTTGGTATCTAACTGGCAATGTTCAAAATGGATGGCATCATCCGTAGCCCGGATAGTGTGTTTTTCACATGCATTGTCTATAATGAGAATTTTTTCACAATTTCTGCAATGTTTGTCTTTCCAAGTTCAAGTGTACACAAACATGTTAAATATGGTTGTATACACTTATTCCATTCAACGCTACTTAATGCACCTCTAAGTAATTATTATTATTATTATTATGGTGAGCTGGCAGAATCATTAGCATGCTAGATGAAATGCTGAGTGGTATTTTGCCTATCGCTGTATTCTGAGTTCAAATTCCGCCTAGGTCGACTTTGCCTTTCATCCTTTTGGGGGTCGATAAATTAAGTACCAGTTGAACACTGGGGTCAGTGTAATTGACTCATCCCCTCCCCTAAGATTGCTTACCCTTTTGGCAAAATTTGAAACCATTATTATTATTATCAAAGCAGTGAGCAGCATCATGATGTTAGATAAAACGCTTGTTCTTTATGTTCTGAGTTCAAATTCCGTGTAGGTCAACTTTGCATTTCATCCTTTTGGGGTCAATAAAATAAGTATCAGCTGAGCACTGGGGCTGATGTAGTCAACTACCCACCTCTCCCTAAAATGGTGTTAAGTTTGAAATACTATTATTATTTCAAAGATCAACTTTGCCATTCATCCTTTTAGGGTTGATAAAATAAGTACCAGTCTTCTCAAAATTTCAGGCCTTATGCCTGTTTCCATGCTAATATTTTTCATTAAGTATTAAAACAAAAATGTTATGGAAATACAAAATAAACTTAAATTTGATTCTATTGTAGGTCATGTTTTTGAACGAATTAGAGGAAATTCTGGATGTCATTGAGCCTGGAGAGTTTGTAAAAGTTGTACAGCCATTATTTAGACAATTGTCAAAATGTGTTTCTAGTCCTCATTTTCAGGTTAGTAGTAATAATTTTTTTAATAGAAATGCATTGCAAAGAAATTATGATTTCTGTTTAAATTATTAGAATGGATTGTATAAGTAACATCTTATCTCTTAATTTTTGTCTAGGTTGCTGAAAGAGCCTTGTACTTTTGGAACAATGAGTACATCTTAAGTTTGATTAATGAAAATGTGGCTGTTATTCTCCCTATTATGTTTCCAGCACTTTATATGAGTAAAGAACATTGGAATAAGTAAGTTACAGCGATTTTTCTGTTTATCTTTTCTATTTTTAAAAATTTATATAACTATTTAAGAGAGAGAGTTAAATCTTCTATCCTGTTTTAAGAAAATAGTTCTTAAAAAATTGTGCATTTTTATCAACTCTCAAAATTTTAAGGGTTTTTTTAAGGAATTTTTAAACATAACTTTATGACATAGTACTTTACATATGTTTTCAGTGTGATACTTTAAGCATTAGTTTTTCCACATGGTATTTCAAATGTTCCTTACTTTTCTACAGACAACTTTAAAAGTTGTTTTTGTTTGTTCTGTACAGTTGGTTAGCCTTCTTGTTTTGTTTTTGTTTACCTGTATATTCTTTTGTTATAGTTTAATCCCAGGTAAGTTCTGAACCTAGTGGTTATGGACACCTTTTTTCTGCATCTTTATAGTACAACAAAATGTTATGGAGTGCAGTGTAAACAATCTGTTTATGTTGGGAGGTTCAGTTTATGTGGTATACATAAATATAAGTTCTCATGGGGACTGAAATTAGTTTCTTTGATTTATTCTTTTTGTTTAATTAGATTTAAAATGCAGTTTTCTAGGCGGGTCAGTATTATGCTGAAAAACACAAATACATCTGTAGCTGATGAAAATTGCCTCTGGCTTTTGTCAGTAGCATGTACCCACTGCCAACCACATGCTATGACAAAATTCATACAGGAAAACAGTGATTGAAAAGTTAGTGTTGCAAATAGCCACCCAAAATGGATATCAGTTTTAGTTTCAGTCACTCTCTCTCTCTACAAATTTTGCTCTTCTGTAAATCAATGACACTGATGTTTTATAGATATTTAAGTATTTAAATTATGACATTTGGTGCTGTATAATATCAATGAAATATGTAGACAGCAGGTGTCGTTATCTGGTCTTAATTAGGTCTACAATTTAATGCAGAATTTAACATTATAGCAATGTTACTATTCTCTTCTGGAAGAAATTTGGTTCAATTTTCCATTGTTCATTTTAAATTAATTGAAGTTTATTTTATCAGTAAAATCATTTTTTCATAAAGCCTGTACTTTATTAGTCAAGTTTTATTATTAATGAAATGTCTTTTTAATTTTCTGTTAGAACAATCCATGGTTTGATATATAATGCATTAAAATTGTTCATGGAAATTAATCAGAAATTATTTGATGAGTGCACCATTCAGTATAAAGCAGAGCGACAGAAGTAAGTATATTTTTCCAAATATTTAAACGTTTCTATGAGGATTTTAATTTAATTTTAATTTGCAGTCCTTGATTTTCATGACAACTCTTCAAAGCATCGTATTTTATCTGTCTAAATTCCGCTATAATTAAACAATGCCAAAGAGATATCTTTAGAGGGAAATATTTCTTAAAATTCTTATGAAGAAAATATTTAAATTGTGATATTTGTATAGATTAACATTTAAAATGGATTTTTTCTTCAGAATTTTGTCTTAAAAATGTAAATCAGTTAATGATATCCCCCCACCTTCCCATCACACACTCACACATATAATGTGCGTGTAAAGGTTTTTTGTAAATTACATCAATTAACTCAATGTCATGATTCTGAAAAGAAATAGTAAAATTAAGGAATATAAGCATGATAGAATGTTCAGGAATTGGAAGTTAAAGAATTGTTGAAATGTCATTTGCTATTTGATGTTGCTAAGTTTAAGAGCATTTCCAAACACTAAAATGATTGATCACTGATATGACCATCAGGTTGATAACTGATGTTGATCATCTGCAGTATAACAGAAATTGTCATCATGTTCTTTTGTTACCTACATTCCTAAACCAGGGAAATATTCAACCAGCTATAACAAGCAATAATGATAGATTTCTTTTCAAAGATGAGCTGATTTCTCCAAGTATGATGTTATACCTCTGTATGCAGCAGTGACTGAACACAGATGATGTCTTAATATCTGAACCATAGCAAAAACAATCTAATACAAACACACAACAGTTCCAACTGTATTGTATCACCGTTTATTCTCTCTTTGACTCTGTGGTTGAGTTACATTTAATGCCTTATATTATTTAGCTTAGAAAGTCTGCATTCAATTTGTTGGTAACTTCGCTGACTGGCAGAAGTGAAATAGCTATTCAGTTACTTGGAAAATACTGTGATTAACATAAGTTGTTATTGAAACAGTTGCTTAAACACTACTGCTGCTTGTGCATGCCAGTTTTAGTTTGAAGTTTGGTGACATGTTTCCTCAAATCTTAGGTTGAATTCACTCCTACTCTTTGAGTCCCTTTTTGGGTGTCTCTGGCTGCCGATAGTATTCTTTCTTTACTCTGCACAACATAATTTTTCAGACTCAGTATCACAGTATTTCTGTGTTCAATTATTCTCAGCCAGCTTCTGTTCTTGTTAGGTAGAGTCTCTTGGTATTGCTTTTAGGGTGGAATACATTATGCATTGTGAGCAGCTTTCTAGTTCTTCTATCCAAGTTTTGTTGCTCTACTTTTGCCCATTTCAGAATGGGAGCACAGTATCTCAATATGTGCACAGTCCATGTATTTATGGCTTTAACGATGTTCTCACCATTTAATTTTGTTTTGAGTACTGTTTTAATTCTCCTCTTGTACTCTTTTGTGACTTTCTCTCATTTTCCCTTTCATTATCCTATTGGCTTGCACTCCTAGATATTTGTAACCCTCGTTACTCCACAGTGATCTTATGGTGTTGTCTTGTGATAATTTTATGCCATCAAAGTTTATCTTCAGGCCTCTCTTCATAATGAGTACTGTGCATTTATTTACCCCAAATTGCATTCCAATTCAAACTCTCACTGTTTGAATGAAAGAATCTAGGTCTGTCCCTTTTTTTTTGCATACAGCTTGAGGTTGTCCTCATAAAGTAGGTGATTTATTCTCATCTTGTATACTGGATTTTCTCAGTATATTTGTTGGGGATTAGCGCAATGACAAAAAGTAATGGGGAGAGTGAGTCTTCTTGGAAAATGCCCCTGCGTAGTTTCATGTTGCCTAGCAATTCATTTACATATGTCAATTCTACCTCTCACATTCTCATTGCTTTCTCATTGACTCCGAGCATCCTCAGACACTCCAACAGCCAGCTCTTTGAGATGTTGTAAGCCTTCCTGTAATCTATCCATCTAACATCTAAATTCTTCCTTACATGTGCCTCATTTAATACTTTATCTGTATATAACAGATCAGCAGTTTCTCTTGATTTCTTCCTACATCATTTTTGTTCTTCTGGTAGTAAATTCTCCTTTTCCAGAAAATTATATACGTTATCTGCTATGAGACAGTCCTTTGTGTCTTATATTGTAGTTCTTTTGCAGTTTGTTCCTGTGTCCTTCCCTCACCGTTTCCTTCTCTGTTTGTATGTAACTGTGAAAGGTCTTTCTTGAGCTGTTCAATTTGGTTCTCAAGCCTTCATTCCTACCATGTGGCTTTGTCCTTTGTTTTTCTTTCATTTTTCACCCCCAAGAGTTGCACAGCAACAGAGGCTGCACAGTATTTGGATGTGTTTGTTTCTGATGTAGATTTTCATTAATGATTCATCCTTCTTTCCCTCTTTCAATTCTTCTCAGAGCTGCTAGCCTCTTTCTTTTGCTATTTCGTGCCTCATTCAGGTGTAAGTAGTTAGTTTCTGTTTTCCTCTAACAGTCTTTCCCTCCACAAAGTAGACTTCACCATCATCCGAGCAACTGTTTCTTTTGTAGGTAGTCATTGGTCCCTCTGCTAATCCCTGTTGTTCTGCTTTTTGCTCTTCATGTTCAGTGTAGTCACTTTCACACTCTTTCACTATTGTGGATATATTCAGTTCCAACTGGGATAACCACTATCTTTTTCACAAATTTTTTTGGTCTAGAAGTCTTTGCTCTGTGATAGGGAGCATGTCTATTTCTGTCCATGTTTTATACATCCTGTTCTTGTATACTATTTTGGTAGGTTCACTTCTGTAATAGCTTTCCATTACAGTTCTATTGTTGATACTTGCTGAATAACCTGATTAAATTTACTGGTGATTAGACCATATCCTACACCGCCAGGTAGGTTAACCATCTCAGCGGTAAGTCTGATGGACCAGGGGGCTTTCCCTGTCTTCTTATCCTGAATTGCCATATCCATCATACTGCTATCAACATGAATAGTTGGTCCCTCTGTTGGATTCACATACGTGAGATTCCATTTCTATTCATTTTTCACATTTAATAGCCTTTCATAGTAGTACTTCCATGCCTCTTTTTGGAATCACTGAGTACAAGCATACCATTATCCATTTGTACACACTTTCCTTCCACAACATCTCGATTCTCTCTGACACACTGTCTAGTGTCCGGAACATCTCAAGTCTCTGATCTTCATGCTGTAAGACATTGGCAAACCTTTTCCTTTCTGCTTCTGCCCTTGCTTGATAAATTTGTTACCTAACTTCCCTCTTGACTATCTGATACAGCTTTTTACTGATTCCATTTCTCCAATCTTTCCAAGCCTATCTCTTCACTTGTATGGCCCAGTTGACCTCACTGTTCCATCACCAAGTCTATCTTTGAGTGGCAGAAACCTTGCCCCAGCCACAACTTATGCCTGCAGTCTTCAGAAGGATGTTTCATTAGAACTTCCAGTTGTCCTCTACATCATATGGTTGCAGCTTTTTTCTCTTTCTCATCGAATGTTTTAATCAGAATGTCTCCAAACCTCTGATTGATGGATCCTGGAGTTTCTTTCACTTTCTTTCCTAAACTGGTTTGTGCTTCTGTGTCCATCTAACCCTAAGTCTGAAGTTGCTAACCACTAACTTATGTTGAGTTGTACATTCCTCACTGGGAAAGGACTTTGCATTTATAAGCATCTATCTATTCCTGTTCTGGTGAAAATATAGTCAATCTGGTTTGAGTGCCAATCAGACTTGATAAGTGATTAAATGGCTGGTTGGTTTTCTGAAGTTAGTGTTTTATTTCAGCAAGTCGTTTGTGTCACAGATGTCTAGCAGCCTTGATTCTTCCTCATTTCTAGTGCCAAAGCCAAAACCTCCATGCACATCATAAAATCCATTGATGTGTTGTCCAATATGACCATTGAAATTGCCGGCTATGATAATAAGGTTATTATCCTTTGTTGTTGAGGTAGTCTGGAGAAAAAACTCATAGCAACAGTCCTTGTGTCCATCCAGCATGTGGAGTATATGCAGAGATAAATGTTACTGTTACTTTATACAAGACTATTCCTAACTTGATAATCCCGTCACATATCCTGACTACCCCAATCGCTTTTTCTGCTCCTCTACCAAAAGTATACCTACATGGCTCACTCCATCACTATTCTCTCTCCAGAATAATTTAAATCTATACTCCTTCTCCACAAGCAGTCTAGCTTAGGTTTTCTACATGCAACAGACATCCATATTTCTTCTCTCAAGAATTTCAACAGTCTCACCAGACCAACCTTTCATAAGTTCTAAGTTTGTTCTAAGTTTGTGAATTTCAGAAGAGTTTGAGAGAATGTAAGGAAATGTGTTTGACATCTGTGTAGAAGGGTACTTTTTGGGTACATGCTTGGAGGCAGTGGGTCCTTGCACATGTCAATGAGATCAGATATAGATAAATATGCACATGCCACTCAATGTTTAGACTCTCTCCATCCCCACAGTCATCAGGGGCAAACTCCAACAAAAATTAAGGGGGTGATGGGGCAGGTGTGCAGTCATAAGGTATCAGTCAACTTCTGAGGATACTCACATACATATATGCAATACATATACATGTGCTTAGGCATAAAGCATGTGTACATATATGTAAACTAACATGGGTGCCTAAAATGTAAAACTTTATGTATTATGTAGGCATCTGCATAAACCCATTGACATGCACTTTACATTAACGAAGGGCCATAGAAATCAATCATAGAAACCATGCCAAATCAGGCTGGAGTCTGGTGCAGCTCTCCAGCTTGTCAGCTCTGGTCGAACCGTCCAACCCATGACAGCATGGACAACAGATATTAATGATGATGATGACATGCATGTGCGTATCTAACTTTAATAAGGGCGAGGAGGAATAAAGGGAAATAGTTTTAGTGGCTGCTCATTTAGTTTTTGCTTAAATAGGCCCCTGAACACATCGATTCATCTAGCGGAGAATTCAAGAATCTATTTATCCAAACAGGAATTAAAGCAAACTTCATTACCACCACTACCACCATCACTACTACTACTACTACTACTACTACCACGATGGCTAATGATATTAATGTTCATTGGCATGACATCTGGAGAAACTACGGCAAAGTGCCTTGGATGGTGAAAGAAATAAACGTAATCAGAATATGTATTCACGAATATTCTAGCAATGAAAATAAAAGCTATGATAATATAGGAAAATGTGAATCATTGCGATTTTCTATTTATGAAGTTGGGGGATCAGTGGGAGAAAGTGAAATGATTGGATAGTAAGTTACACTTTATCTACAAGAGGAAGAGAAATTTGTAGAACATTGAGATTTAGGTAAAAAAAAAAAAAATTCTTAGCTTGCATCATGGATGACTGTAGGAAGTAGTTTTTGCATGACAGGAAAAGCTTGAATACATCATATCATGTCTGGTAAGTTCACTGTCACCAATTCATCATAAGGAATGTTCACTGTGTGGAAAGTTTACTGAGATAAGTTCACAGTAAAAGAATAAAATAAAAAAAAAAAACTTTCATCGCAGTGAACTCTCCTGCCATGAATTGATAGCAGTGAACTCTGCAATGAAATGATGGCGGTGACTTATCTGTAATCACATCATATATATATATATATATATATATATATATATATATAATATATATATATATATACATACATACATACATACAGACACACACACACACAATAGTGGTTAGTGAGGAAGTTACTGCTTGTTCTGTACAGTTCTAGGTTCAGTATTTAAGAATAGTCTCGGATTCTGAGCCTGTATTTTTCATTCTAGTTCACTTTTTTTTCCAGGCAGCATTTATTGTCTTGATTATGTTTCCCTTTATTACAGAAAAAATATTATTGTAAATATTTCTTAAATGCAGATTTTGTTCAAATTTAAAATTGTGTTTGCACCTAAAAATAACAAGGGATTAGTAGCAGTAATATCTGTTACAAATAGATATATTTTTAAACAGTTCACTTTTTTTTTTTTGTCACTTAGTCACACACCACTTTCTTTTAGCTAATATTTTTTGACCAGGTTTTCACCTCATTCATGTCATAGAGCTTTTTCATTTGAACACAGCTATTGTATAGTTTGCATTTACAATAGCTGAGGTATTTTGATTTTGGTTCATACAAGATTATGATCCCTGTCAAATTCTGCACCACTTAAATTCTGGACAATTCTCACATCATTTAAATCTTAAAAGATATTTATATTATGCCATATTTTAATAACTGACTATTTCCAAGTTTTTTTTGTGAATCTTTTCATTTTCAAAGAACTTGGTACTCAAATTCAATTCCGTTTGACTATTTCATCCCATGATTACCTAAAATATTTCAAAATTTTCACCAACTCATTTATTGAAGTCCTCAATAATTATAACTTAATCTTCAATTAGAATTTTCTGAATAATGCTTTTTAATTACATGCAAAACATTTTCCTTTATCAAAATTATTAATTGCTGATACATAGTCACTGAACAACCACAGAATATACAAACAAATACTGTGTGTGCATGCTTGCACATGTTGCAAAGTTAAAGTTCTATCAAATAATTAACTTAATTCATTAGAGGTTAGTATTAAAAGGAATGTCTTCAAGAGTTAGAAAAATAGTTTACCATATTTTGAGTATTGTAAGTCACAGATTCCAAAACCATGAACTGGCTAAGCAATTAATATGCAAAACTTATTGCTAGAAAGTATAATTTTAATGGCCCAAATATAAAACTGAAGTAAATAATTCAGAAGGAAATCAAGAGCATGAAAAATAAGTGGTGGACTGAACATGCCTGTTATCTTGGAAGAGCATACAACTATAGTTCTTGCTAGTTTATGTAACCATTATAACCAAAGATGGCAAAACACTAAAGACTTAAGTAAGATTCTTCATCAGTGGCAAGAATATTTTAGAGACCTGCTAAATTCTCATCAAACACCAGTTTATTTTTAGAACACATTTCCTCCAAATTCCAATAAAACACTTTATCTACCTATTTTCAATAAAGCAAGAAGTGTGTTGCACAAATTTTAAAAAATGGAAAAACTGGCAGATATTCTAACATAAATGCTCATATTAGAGGCGACAAATGTTGTATCTTCTGTATAATCTCATATGTGGAGAAATGTTATAATTCCTCAAGATTGGAGAGATATGTATTTAAGTGATGCAATCGAGTTTTCCAATTAACTGAAATTTTCTTCATTGTAGGAAAAATAAAATGTAATAATAAAAACTAGCATTGTTCAATGAAACAGGGGAGGCAATTAAGAATTTCTGAATTAACTAACATAGGGGAAAATATAAGCTTTGTCTGTTTGTAAAAGAATTATAGATATATTTTCAGTTTTGCGAACTGTATGTCTGTGAAATAAATTCTGCTCTAATAACTTAAAAATAATAATTCCAAGTTATCTCGAGTTATCAAGACAAAAATATTCTCTTAATTTTGAATCTTCCTTTTCATTGAAAATGATGTGTTTAACTTTCAGAGAAAAAGAGCGAAATAAACAGAGAGATGATGCTTGGAACACATTGCAAAATTTAGCCATGACAAATCCTAAGGTAAATTTTTAAACTTCATTAGGTGGTGTACATAGTTTATATATGAAAGTTTTATCAAAGTCAAGTGACAAAGGATTGACTACTTACCCAGGAGACATTTTATATTCTATGCAGAACTTACTTCAGCTATTTGTGTGGTATAAAGTTATTTGGTAATGTTTCTTAACCCTTTTGTTACCATATTTATTTTGAGAAGCTCTGTGTTTATTTTAATTAATTTTAAATATAACAAAGAATTTAGCAAAATAACTTGGTTATCATTAAGCTAGTGTTAGGAACATAAATTGTGACTAAGGTTGGTGGAAGATTTTAATTCAGAACTTTTGAAAACAAGACATTTGTACTACAGAGCCAGAGGCAGTTTCAGCCAGGTTGTTATCAAAAGGGTTAAAATAGTTATGTCTTCATCCAGAGATGAATTCCACCTGCTTGAAATCATAAAATGGGGCAAGCTCTCAGAACTGCTGGAGGACTTTTTTTGTTTTGTAAAGTTTGTTATTTTCAAAATTTGAGAGTTGTTTATTCTGCTAGCATTGAAATATTTCTGTTTAAAATACATAGTATATTTAGAATAGTAATGTGAAAATAACATATATGTTTTATATGTAAAATAATAATCATTGTACATAATGTGAAGCTTGTCATATATTTGTGTGTGTATTTTTTTTGTCTCCATTTGTCTTAGTATTAATACTGTTTTAGTAGTTGTTGTTGTTTTCCTCCCATAAACATATCTGAAAGTACTTTAATCGAATGGGTTGGCATTAAGAAAGGCATCTTAACCACAGAATACTGTCTCGAGTTTTGTCCAAACCATGCCATTTTGATAAAAAGCTGTTGTAAAATTGATGATTGTGTGTGTGCACAAGTAGGGATAATATTGGTTTCAAATTTTGGCACAAGGCCAGCAATTCCAAGGGTAGGGGTAAGCCAATTACATCAAATACAAGTGCTCAACTAGTACTTACTTTATTGACCTCTGAAAGGTGAAGTTGACCGTGGCAGAATTTGAACTCAGAATGTAAACACAGGTGAAATTCCACTAAGCATTTTGCCTGGCATGCTAATGATTCTGCCAGCCTGCCACCTCAATATGTAGGGATAATAATATCCGGTTTATTGATCTAGATACGTTTTTAATAAATGCAGTACTAAACAAAGCAATATTATATGTGGGTGGGGTTGTTATAACAGTGACACAAACATGATAGGCTATTTTTTAGTAACACAAATGTAAATGATGAGTAAAAACGAAAAGATTATTATAAATTACTGAAACTAATTTAATATTACATCTCCAAATACTTGATTTTAGAAAGCTTCACATAATTTGATGTTGACATTATGTCCTGAAGTTATGATAAAATTAAAGAATTTGAGATTTGATGTTGTTTCAAAATTATGAAACAGATTGTAAAACACATTAGCCTTCTTACCAAATTGAAAAACAAAAATAGAAAGAAGGATCTCTATCTGGGATGAGGGTCAAGGGGCTTGGTGTGAATGCTTACAGTAGAGGAAATTCTGCTAAAGGCACCCAAAGTGTTGGGTGGTGGTACACACAGACTCACACTATTTTTAGAAGGAAAATGCCAACAGATTTTGAAGTTGCTTGGAAAGTGTATGCTCTAATGCTTATCACTAGGGCATGCATTTTCTCACACACATACACACACACACATATATGTATTGCTCAGGCCTGTCTGTGTGGTTACGATGTTTGCTTCCTAACCATGTGGTGTCAGGTTCAGTTTTGCTGTATGGCATCTTGGGTAAGTCTGTTCCAGGCTAAACAAAGACTTGTGAATGGATTTGGCGTATAGGAACTGGAAGAAGCCCATATGTAATGAAGTAGTGTTTATTAATTTGATGGGTGTGTTTTTTAATTACATTTTCTTTAGTGTTTGAACTGCTTATGTTAGATTAAAACATTTATGTTGACTTGATTGAGAAATTAGAAAAAGACTCGTAATAGGTGTTTGAAAGCTTAACATTTAGTTGTTGACTGGTATGGCAAGAAAAGTTTTATGTGTATTGCGTTATAAAATATAAGTTGAGTTGTCTCCCTTCGCCAATGAGAAGCTATTTACAGAAATTTTTTAAATGCAAAATATATCTTTTCCTCAATAATTAAATTTATTTTGTGGCTTATAAATATATTTCAACATTAACTGTTTTTCAAGTCTTATGACATTCTTGTGTTTCAAGAACCTTTAGTTCTATTAGGTAAAGAAATATAAGTAATACAGCATTACCAATGGGTTTTTGTATTTTTAGGAATACGACAGGAGGCTATTCTAATCTGAATATTCATATATGAACCATGTAAAAAATCTGATTTTGAGAGTATGAAGTTCCTGATGCTGGTTGAGAGAAATTTTAAATGGATGAGTCACCTGTTGCTCTTTTTTCTATTCTTCACTCTATTGGACAGTTCAGTGTTAGGAAAACAAACTTAGTATAGTGTGTAAGCTGGTTCGTATTAAAAAAAAGTGACCACCAAGCCACGGAAATCATGTCAATATGGAAATGGATGAATGGTCTCTCAACCATATCTAGGTCTTGATGAGAACTGAACTGAACCATGATAATCTGTCCACTTTGGATATGGTGATGATGATGGTGTCTGTGATGATATGTTATAATTTGGGAGTCACACTGTCAATTAACATGTACACTACACAATCGACTAGTGCATTAAATGCTTGTACATATGCACACTCATATTGTTAGTTTGAGAGCCAGACTTGATGTAACTGAAGTTACAGGCATATTTAATGGAAAAGAAATCAGTATTTAATGTGCATTCAGTTCTTTATAAAGTTAATGATTATGTTGAATATAAATGAAAATGTGTGTGTGTGTATATATATATATATACATGCATACATATATGTATGTCTAATAATTTTGTTTGCTTTTTCTATGTTGGCATTGGTTGCACAAGGATAATGAAGCAGTGTATAGGTCTAAAATTGTTCCTCTGTATATTATACCTGCACACATCTATATCTAAATTTCTATGTACATGTGTATATACATCTCCATACTAGTTTGTGTCTCTTTGTCTGTATATGTGTATGCATATTTGTCTATTCTGTGTATGTGTGCATGTCCTTTTGTGTTTCTGTATGTGCACACATTTAAACATAGAAATAGACATATTGTCATTTTAACATAAATGTACACATACAACATAATAAACAATATATACACACATGCGTGAGTATGTAGGTATGTGTTTCTATTGTCTACTAAGCTTACAAATTTTTGGTATATTTACATTCAGTTTGAAAGTTAATATTACCTATGTTATACAAATTCTGGGCAATGGAATTTTGTTATATTTTCTTAGTTTGGAAAAGTACTGCATAAATCTTCATCTGACAGTGTATCGAATCCTGAAAATAATGGTCACAGTAACCCTAATTGTGTATCAGAAGAAGAAGGAGATGTGGTAGCCAGTTTAGACAAATTAGAATCAGAAGTTCATGCGGTAAGTACACTAATCCATCATCTTTGTTTTAATTTATTTTTTATAGCAGTATTTTTTGTTGAAATGAGTAGAAATTGCTTGAAAATTATGAAATGTCAGAAGGAAAGTTATGTTTCTTATTTAGATAAAATTTGGAAAAACTTTCAGTTTAGTTTGTTTTTTAAAATTATTTTTATTTTTAGGTTTTTCTTTTTGGTTATACGAGAACATTTAAAAATTTAGATTATTGCTTCATGTATTCAAAAATATTTAATACTGAAAATTTTAAATTTGGAATTTACAGATAAGAGAAACAGGTGTAATATAAAATTTAGTTTCATTTAGCATTTTGCATGGTGTTTGGTAAGAAAATATAGTTTTGGTAATAAGATATAGTTTATTTTAATGGTTAGTTTGATATTTTGAGCTATTTTCAATAGTTTGGAATTTTCCAAGCAGCACTAGTTATACACCTCATTAATTCAATAAGTACTTGACCTGAAAGATAAATAAGTGAATAAATATACACATAGGTGCAGGTATGACTGTGTGATAAATTTTGCTTCTCAGCCACATTGTTCCTGGTTTAGTCCCATTGCGTGGCACTTGGTCTGGTGACTTCTGCTGCACCCCTGGCCCAACCGAAGCGTTGTGAGTGGATTTGGTAGTGAAACTTAAAAGAAGCTTATTGTGTGTGTGTGTGTGTGTGTGTGTGTATATATATAATATATATATATATATATACACACACACACACACATACAGTTGGACCATTTAATTTAAGAACGCTAGTATACTAGTGTTAATATGGCATTTTTATATATTCAAGTTGTAAATTGTGAATTAAAATATATGTCAAAATAAAGATAATTTCATGAGCTTTAATATGGTATACAACTTTACAGCATAACATTAACATATTAATTTTAGATTAAAAATAAACTTCATTTTGCATATTTTACATCGCCACTTAAGAATGATTTGCAAAATTTCGTTTTTTTGCCTTATTGACTAATATAAAGGTAGGCTAATTTGCATGCTGTTGCAATTTTTAAGTTATTTAATAGTTGTGCTGGGTAAGAGACAAAACGTAACACCAGAAATCAGAGCGAGTGTTTTTCAGCTTAGTAGGCTGAAATGGTCATATAAAACTATTTCAAATGAAGTTGGACCCTCTAAAACAGCTGTCTACAATGCTGTCCATTTTTATAAAGAAAGTAATGATTATAAAGACTGCTCTTTCTGGGCAGCCAAGAAAAACGACAGCAAGAATGGATAGATACATTCACAGACTGTCCCTAAAAAAAAAAAAAAAAGGAAAATGACCGCTGTTGACATTTAAAAAGAAATTCAACAAAAATATGGACTTACTATTGGAGTATCCACCATAAAAAACCGTCTCAAAGAATTTGGACTTCTTGGAAGAGTCTCTTGCAAAAAGCCATACATTTCTTTGAAAGATCGACGTGCCCGAATACAGTTCGCAAAAGAGCACTTGTATTGGAGTCCAGCAGATTGGTCGAATGTATTGTAGTCGGACGAGTCAAAGTTCAACTTGTTCAGCACTGATGGCAAGAAGTATGTAAGAATGCATATGGGCGAAGAATATCATCCAGAATGCATCCAGCCTACATCTAAGCATGGTGCTGGAAGCGTGATGGTGTGGGGGGTGCATGTCTGAAAAAGGTGTCGGTCCTATAATCTGAATCAATAGCATTATGTATAGTCCTATCTAGAAGTATTGGTTAAGACTATGCTTTCATAAGCCCGAAAGCATTTGGGCCAATCTTGGACCTTCCAGCATGACAGCCACCCGAAACACACTTTGCACCTAGTCAGAAATTATATTAGGTCTAAGAGAGTTTGGTTGATGCAGTGGCCAGCACAGTCACCTGACCTAAATCCCATCAAATATCTTTGGGAAAGTTTGGGTAGAGCTGTGCAAAATAGTAAGCCAAAGAATAAGGATGATTTTTTTAAACATTATTAACCAAAATTAGGAAAAAATCTCAGGAACAGTGATAAATGATCTGAACAATTTTATGTTTTGCAGGTGCAAAACTGTATTGAGTAATTTTAGATAACCAACCAAATACTGATTGTTATTTTGTTGATCTCAGAATAAATGTTTAAAGCCAAAAAAAAAAAGAAATTTTACAAAATGTTCTTAAATCAAATGGCGCTATAAATTTCGATAATTAAGATTTATTTTTAATTTAAAATTAATACGTTGATGTCAAACTGTGAAGTTGTATACCATATTAAAGCCCGTGAAAGTTTCTTTATTTTGTTATACATCTTAATTCACAATTTACAACTTGAATATATATAAAATGCCATTTTAACACTAGTATACTAGTGTTCTTAAATTAAATGGCGCCCCTGTATGTATATATATATAATGTAATCATTTAATCTCCGTTTTCCATGCTGTTTAACAGTAGCTGTTCAGGCTCCCTGTCTGTTTTGACATGATTTATGATTTCTACAGCTGGACACCCTTCCTAATGGCAGCCACTTTATAGAGTGTACTGGGTACTTTTATGCACAATACCAGCATGGGTGCTTTTTACATGGCACCAGCACCTACAAGCTCATGAGATTAGGGATACTCAGCTGGAGAGGGTTGCAGTGGGTGAGCCTGTATGCAAGGGCAACCATGCTTTTACTTAGCTTGATGTGTTTTTCATGCACAGCAAACTGTCAGGAGTCTTGGTCCCCCGTCATCCCCTCTGTTAGTCCCAATGTCTGTAGATCCTACATATATATATCATCATCATCATCATATGTCTGTCTTCTATGCATGCATGGGTAGGATAGGTGACAGAAGCCGGCCAGGTAGAAGACTACCCCAGGTTAATGTTTCTGTTTTGGCAGCGTTTTTATAGCTGGATGCTCTTCCTAACACCAACCATTCTGCAAAATGGACTTGGTGCTTTTTACATGGCAGTAGCACAGGCAAGGTTAGTTTTGGCATGATTTTTATGGCTGGATACCCTTCCAAATGCCAACCACTTTACAGTGTGGACTGGATGCTTTTTACATGGCATCATGTATGTGTATCTTTTGTGTTTGTCCCTCACCACCACTTGATAACCTGTATTGGTGTGTTTACATGCCTGTAAGTTAGTGCTCCTGGAAAAGAGACTAATAGAAATAGTTACCAAGCTTAAAAATAAGTACTGGAGTTGATTTCGTTTTTCTTGTTTCAGCTCAGAGCTGCAGCCATGCTGATGCACCGTAATAGAATTAGAAATAGTCCTTAGTACAGTATTATATATTTTTATTCATAGCTGTGGTCTAGTAAGAACAGTGGTCCAGTGAAAAAAGTAAAAGATAGGCATTATTTCTTTATATAATCACATTCCTGATGGCATATCACAAGACCAAAGAGATAAAATTGAATTAATATTATATCCCACTAGGGAAATAATTGGACAACAGTTTGCTGTCCTTTTCTCTAAAAGTATTACTGAAGAATCCTTAATAAATTCTTGGATTTATTGTAGTTGATTGGGTTTTCTCCATTTTCTTCTACTTTTGACTTCATTACTCCAATATTTTACAATTGTAAATAGTGAGGAATTATCTCTATGTAAGTGAAAGTTCTTCAAAGATTGTCTTTCCTCTTTTTTTTTCTCCCTTTTTAAGTATTGAATACTTAATGTTTTGATATTCTCCCTACATATATAATGTGTATTTTTCTGGGTATCCTTAAGACCATTCATTCTGTGCTTTTAGAGACTTATGGAATATTAAAAAAAAAAGTCTCTGTCTTGGAAAAGGCATAAGGGCAACAGGACCAGCATCAAGCTGTAAAATGTTGCCTCAGATAAGTCCTGACTAAGCGTGGAAAATTGTGTGTGTGTGTGTATGTGCATACACATAACAGCCTTCCATACAGATTCCATTTGCCAGTTTTGCTCCCAAAGTATTGACAACTTTAGGTTATAGACATTGGTTCAAGGCACTGCACATTGGGATGGAATCCCATACTGCATGGTTCTGAAATGAACTTCTCAACCTCAGTTATGCCTGCATCTTTGTGTGTATATGCATGTGTGCATGCACACATATACACACATGCACAAGGTAGAATTAGAAATAGTCCTTAGTACAGTATTATATATTTTTGTTCACTTTCTGTCCCAGACTAAGCGAGACAACTTGTCTCAGATGACTGAGAAAAGTAGATACCAATATTTTGTCATTATTGTGGGATACAGTGTCATGTAGGAAGCTTTCTCTGTATGCTCTTCCATGCATATAAGCAAAACACATTCACTATGTATGTGTGTGTGATTTTTAATCTTTACATTACTAGAGATGCTTTTAATTCCTAATTTAATTTTGTATCAGGTGTGCTATAATAATAATAATAATAATAATGATGATGATGTTGCAGCACATCAGCGAATAGACTTCACTCTATATGTATATAAGTCCTAGACTGGCAATTAATTTTGTTTTGAGGTGATCCAAGTGCATAATATTGAAAAGCCACAGTGATAGTGAAATATTGGTATTTACCATTCTCAGTCATCTGTGGCGAGCTCGGTCATCTAGTCTGGGACACTTAGTGATCTTTAACACTCAGTATCATGTAGGGAGCATTCCTTAGATGCTATCCCTCAGCAAATGATCATATAAACAAAACATGTACACTTTGGATGTGTGGCCAATGTTGTTGATATTACTAGAGCTACTTTCAATTTGTAGTTGTGCATATATATATATATATATATAATATATATATATAATATATATATATATATATATATATATGAAGCACTCCATCAGTTACAACGAGGGTCCCAGCTGATATGATCAACGGAACAGCTTGCTTGTGAGATGAACGTGCAAGTAGCTGAGCATTCCACAGATATGTGTACCCTTAATGTAGTTCTCAGGGAGATTCAGCGTGACACAGAGTGTAACAAGGCTGGACCTTTCAAATACAGGTACTATTCACTTTTTTGCCAGCTGAGTGGACTAGAGTACTGTGAAATAAAGTATCTTGCTCAGGGACACAATGTGCCACCGGGAATCAAACTGGCAAGCCGAATGCCCTAACCACTAAGCCATGTGCCTTCACTCTCTCTCTCTCTCCTCTCTCTCTCTCTCTCTCTCTCTCTCTCTCTCTCTCTCTATATATATATATATATATATATATATATATATATATATATATATATATAAAACCAAAGTCTTAGTAAGTAAGAAGGTAGACAAATGAGATGCCTGCAAGTAGATGGCCCTACTCAATCTGTAGAAAAGGCGTAGAAACTCCATAAGATGTATCCGATGTAAGTTAGGGACACATAAGAGGTGCAACAATATCAGAGAAAGGTTAACAGGGAAACTAGCTTTCCCATGTGCAGAAAATAGACTCCATCAATTGCCAGTGAGGTAAGCTAGAGGTAGTAGATAGCTTCTGTTATCTAGGTGACCAAGTTATTAGTGGAGGGGATGCTCCAAGATCATAGCTGTGAGAATAAAATTAGGCTGGGCAAACTTCAGAGAGCTCCTACCTCTGCTGGCAACTAAGGGCCTCTCTCTCAGATTGAAAGGTGGAGTGTATGATGCCTGTGTGCAAACAGCCATGCTACATGTCAGTGAAACATGGGCTGTGACTGCATAGGACATGGGTAAGATTGAAAGAAATGAAGAGTGTGAAGGGAACCTGTGGTAGAGGTAGACCCAGTAAGACATGGGATGAAGTGGTGAAGCATGATCTTTGAACTTTGAGCCTCGCAGAGGCAATGACTAGTGACCGAGACATTTGGCAATATGCTGTGCTTAAGAAGACCCATCAGGCCAAGTGAAATCATAGTCATGGCCGATGTTGGTGTCACATAACTGGCACCCGTGCCGGTGGTACGTAAAAAGCACACTTCGAACATTGGGCCTCTCGGAAGCAAAGTGGCTGAGTTCCTCTCAAGTGTTGGGCCTCACAGAGGCAATGACTGAGTCCTTTGACATTACATCATGCTTGAGAAGACCCATCAAGCTGAGCAAAATCACAGTCATGGCAGATACTGGTGGCATGTAAAAGCACCCATTACACTCTTGGAGTGGTTGGTGTTAGGAAAACTATGCCAAATCAGACTGGACTCTGGTGCAGTCTTCCAGTTCCCCAGTGCTAGTCAAACTCTCCAACCCATGCCAGCATGGACAACAACTGTTAAATGATGATGATGATGAGATATATATATATATATATATGTATATATGTATATGTATATGTATATGTGTGGCTTTTTCTGCTATAAATTGCGTATCAGTATATTTCAGTGCAGGTCAGGTGTTTATTGAACCAATCATGTATAAGCTAGTTATTTAATAATTTCATAAATATCCCATAATGATATGTATTTTTGCATTTGCAGACCAACAACTCAAAGTATTTGTTTTTTAGATATTGATTATATATATTAACCAAGTAAATAAATAAAATAATAGCAGTGCTATTAGTATATTTGCTCGAGCATTTAAGTATTCAGATATCGTTTATGTATGACATGAAAGTTGCTTGTTATACATTGAAGTTAGTTGTAAAATACTAGGCATGTATATGTAAGTGTGTATATGCACATACAGTGAAAGCCTTTAAAAATAATAGAAAAAACAATATACACACATTTCGTATTTTTCTTTTCTTTTTTCTTAATCTGCAACTCTAGGACTTATGAACAAAAGGCTTGTATATTTGCCTATTTCCTTGGTTTCAGTTTTGTTTCTCATTTCATTTGTTAGAGCTGGTTTCTGCAGTTTGCTGGATTTCTTAGTTTTATCCATTTATTATTTAATTTCAGATGTTTCTTTGTAGATTGTTTTGTTGTTGTTTTGTTGAATTTTTATTTGTATTTATTATCTAGTTCTTTTGATCTTTTGTTGCTGATGAAAAAAAAGTGTCCTTATCATTTGTCTTTGTCATGAGAAATACTAATTATTTAAAAATAAGTTACGTTACTGAAGACATTCACAATAAACCATTTTTTAATATCTTTGTTTACACCACTTTAAAAAAAAAAACCTATTGAAATTTTTTTCCCCTCTTCTATCATGAGTTTATCATAGGTTTTCCAATTTTAGTGACACCAGTTTCCTCAATTATTGGTGGTTACAATTTACTGGTGATTACAGCATGCTTGTGGTATCTGCAGTGCTCTATTACTTTCACTGATTCCAATAGCAGCAGGATGAGAAAATTAGGATACTGATTAATTTTTGTTGTAGTATCTGTCAAAAATAATGGGATTTATTTCGGCCCACTTTTAGAAATTCATGTTTTTGCTTCAAACTTTTTCTTTGTTCAGCCTTGACATCTTTATCCTCTGTACCTCCATTCACTCCCCATTATTATTTTCATTGATTCACACATATAGTCCATATTGTTTTGTTTTGTTTTTCTCTCTCTTGCCTCACATTACCAATTTCTTCCTCTTTATTGTTGTGCTGTACATCTCTTCTCCTTTTGTCACATTTAACACTGTCTCTTCTCTCACTCCATCATCCCACTTTATATTTTACTCTTTTCACTTGACATCCTTTCTCACAATCTGTTGACTGACTTGCACTCTGACAATCTCCCACCTACCTTATTTATCTAGCTATCACTCTTTAGAGTGAAGGCGCTAGGCTCAGTGGTTAGAGTGTCGAGCTTACGATTGTGAGGTTGTGAGTTTGAATCCTGCACTGGGCTGCGTGTTGTGTTCTTGAGCAAGATACTTTATTTCACATTGCTCCAGTTCACTCAGCTGTAGAAATGAGTTGTGTTGTCACAGGTGCCAAGCTGTATCAGCCTTTGCCTTTCCCTTGGATAACAATGGTGGCATAGAGAGGGGAGGCCGGTATGCATGGGCAACTGCTGGTCTTCCATAAACAACCTTGCCCGGACTTGTGCTGGAGAAGTAACTTTCTAGGTGCAATCCCATGGTCAGTCATGACCGAAGGGGGTCTCAGCACTCTTTATAATGCTTTCTTTCCCAATTTTTCTACTGCTGTTTTCTTTGTAATTCTTTGATATTTCTGTTGAAAAACATTGCCTTCATTTCAATTAATTTTGGAAATAATGAATTTGGTACACTTTGTTATCATTAAGCTGATATTTGGAACATAAATGTTCATGAAATTATGTTAGCAGGTTTCAGTTTAGATCACTATAGATTGGAACTTTTATAGTAGATACCAGTTTCAAATAGGTTGGCATCAAAAGAATTAAGATTATTTTCTAGGATTGTCACATCTATAAAAGTAATATTATCTTAGTTGACTGTGTCAGAGCAGATGCATTCAACTCCGCAAATCAGAGTTTGAGAAAAAAAAAAACCTACCATGTATGACTAGTGATGGGTGAATACCTGGGTATGTCAGCTTCATGTAAACCTAACTGTAATATGGGTGCTAATATAGCTGGCATAGTGAGCAAAAAAAGAACCCATTTATTTTAATGAGTAATTCTGGAATTTAAATTGATTAAAAATAAAATGTAATGGAGAGTAAGTATTTGTTATGAAGAAACTCTGGTCAAGTTTTGGTTTTACAAGACACTCACAAAGAAGCATGCATGCATGTGTGTACATATATATATATACATATATACATACACTTCTTTCAGTTCTGTCTACTCACAAACCTTTGGTTGGCCTGAGGCTTTAGTAGATGACACTTGCCCAAGGTACCACACAGAGGGAATGAATCTGGAACCATGTAGTTGGGAAGCAAGCTTCTTACCACACAGCCACTTCATTATTGTACAGACAGATGAAGTGTGTATTTTGCATTTTTATTTCTTAAAAACATTGGAGAGAAAATTATTGCTTAATGTTGTAGAGTAGCATCTTAAGTAAATGAATTTTGCATCAAAATATGATTACACATACTTCTCTAGCATCATTCCTATGCATGTATTGCAAGGGTGTCACAAGACTTTCATCTGCACTCAGTTTCCTTAGTGATCAGTCTGTGTTATTTTTTCAAAGGCTTTCTCCAGGTTAATGAATTTTAAGTTGGCTTGCTGATTAGTAATAACATCTCCTGTAATTATTTCATTAATATAGCACTGGTAGTTCTTTACCTTGGCACAAATCCAAACTGCATCTCATCCAAGTTAATTCTCTTCCTGACTAGCTGCTCTACAAACCTGTCTACAGTCTCATAGCTTTGTTTAGTGAATTGATGTCTCTGCACTTGCCCCTTTCTAGAACATCTCTTTTGTCCAACATCTCAACTGCTGTCTATAATTTGTATTTTTTTCTCATTGTATATTTTAATTTGGTTCGCTCTACATGAGTAAATCTACAGTATAAAGGTAAATGATTATTAACTGATTAAGACAAATGTATACAATCCTGTTTTATCTTTGAAGTAAAGTTGGTTAGGTCATCATTGTATGCCCTCTCTATCTGTATTTATATACTGTATTATGGTTTAGCAGTTGTAGTTAGTTATAAGCAATTTGAAAATATAGCTTTATTTTCTACTTTGAGCAGGTTTAGAAATTACGTGCTTTTCATTAAGTTTTTGCATTTTGCTTTTCTATTATTCTCTGATTTCTATTCAATGAGATTTTTTCAGTAAAATACCAAGTGGATATAAATTTAAATTATAAGAATTATAAGAATGATTCCACATTGCTGAAGAAAGTATGTGTTGATTACAGCTTTATAAACTAAATTAATGCTTTATAAACTATAATAATAAGCTAAAACATTCAAAATAAGATTGTTTCAGTAAACACAAAAGACAGAATATCATCAATAAATATGGTGTGATATTGGAAACAGTAACTTTCATTGTTTAAATGCATGTTTAGTAGCAATGATTAAAGTATAATTGTGTACAAGTGTATTTAGCATGCTTGTGTACATTCAAATGTGGAAAAAACTTTACTGAGATAATTGTCTTGGAGAAGGAATTCTTTATAGATAGCATATACAAACACACCAAGCTGGCCTTTGAATGGTGTTATTAAGGACTTTAGTTTCTCTGTCATTATGCTTCATCAACTTCAGACACTGAATCTGTTATTCATAGCTCACTAAGAATGACTTTTCCTTTATATTATATGTAAAGAGCAAATAATAAATTTGCTGGTGCGTGCAAAACTTTGTTAAGCTGGAATATATTAAAGGTACAATAATCAGTGATGACTAAAATAATGGCAAGATTCAGCGTCAGTGTCTGATGAAGCACAAGGACTGCATAAACTCATATTTGACAGTCCTATGATGTCAGTTGTAACCCAGTTTGGTGTGTTTTCATATACATGGTCTGTAAGGAGAATTTGAGACAGTTTCTGTTGGGAAGATTTTTCTACATTTGAGTGTACATGAATGTGTTAAATATAAATGACTTTTAATTAATTCAAGTGAGACAAAGCTTTTTTTAGGCCAGCAAAATTTTTATTTGCAGTTTACAAAAAGAACAGTAGTTCTTAGTGGGCTATAAATGACTGAATCAGTGTCCATAGCTGATGAAGCATAATGACACTGAAACATGTCCTAAAATCCAATGACATCATTCATAGCCGAGTTTCATTTGATTTTGCACATATTATTGTTGTTATTCTGTGTTTCCAAACACTTCTTAATAGCTTTAAAGTTTGCTTCTTTCATCGTTTT
>NC_043016.1:24312690-24355190 GCF_006345805.1 Octopus sinensis | reverse complement strand
ATTGTGTATAGAGGGATATATATTATTCAAAGGAATTCCAACTCTGTCTGTTTTTTATGTTTTATTTATATTCTTTATAATATTAATGTAGAATATAGAATAGATAGTATATATAGTAAAATGAAATGAAGTATTGATTGTCTTATTGAATAGATGAAATACTGAATATCCACTCCTGTCACAACCTGGGACACCTTGAAGACTGCTTTAATGCAAGAAAGTATACTAGTCCCTTAATATCTGATATTCAGTATTTCATCTATTCAATAAGATAATCAATACTTCATTTCATTTTACTATATATACCATTTATACTATATATTCTACATTAATATTATAAAGAATATAAATAAAACATAAAAAACAGACAGTTGGAATTCATTTGAATAATATATATATATTTAAACCTAATATAAATGATGAAGTTATCTTGTGAAGAAATTTTGACAAGTTATTGTTTGAATTATGGATTGTAAAATATAAAACATATTGGCTGTTTGCATTTTTACTGAGACTGTATGTCTCAGAAAGTTTAAAATCAACCGACAATTTTGTGACTGGAAATTTTTGGAGAAACACAAATTTAAATACACACACACACACAGTGGGCTCCTTTCAGTTTCTGCTTACCAAATCCAATCACAAGACTTTGGTCGACACCATACTATAGTAGAAGGTATTTGGCCAAAGTACTGTGGGACAACCCCAAACTATGAGGTTGTGAAGCGGACACCTCTCTCTCTCACACACACACCGAGTTCTTCAACTAAACCCTTTAACCCTTTCGTTACTATATTTCTGACCAAAATACACCTCTTATGTGTTCCAATTAATTTCTAACAAAATCATAAATTTAGTCTGGTTTCATTAAACAACTATAACTTTTTATTTATCAATATATTAACGTGAATTTTGGAAGATAATTTAATGAAATGTTCTCAACCAATTCTATACTATAATTTTTGTCACAAAGTGACTCTAATTGCAGGTAGATACAGGTAAATTCAACAAAATATAAAATTATTAAAATTTTGTTCAAACATCGCTATAGAAAATGGGTTATTAGCTAATATTCAATTGGGTATTCAACAAAATTTTACGATAGAATTTGTTATTCTGGGTAACTTTCTGATACCCATGATAATATTTATGGCAAAATAGTCTTAATTTCATTTAAGGTTATGGGAAACCACTAACTATCCTTTCTTTCGCTTTGTTTACATTTAGCGTAACGGTTCGTTTCCACCGTAATGATTTCAAATAGGCTCATTCGATAAAGTAAAAAGAAATAGTCTAAGGCTTTACTCTTCTGGGAAAGTCTGTGGCTTGGTCCAGTTTCTTCAGAAAAATCACCGAAAGAAACAGTTTTTAAATTTTCACTCCATTCAGGTGCCAATTCATTTTCTTTATCGCTGTCGGAGCTCTTGGATTCACTGTTTTCACTTTCAGAAAATGAAACATCAGATTCATTATCAAATACCACGTGCTTTTTTTTTTTCAGTCATAGAGTTAGATTTATGAAGGTCTTCAGTAGAAAATCCTTCGAATTCTGACTCGCTGCTTGATATAATGAAATTTGTATCCATTTTTTGTCAGAATTACAAATTTTGAAAACACAATAGGAACAAATTTCGGAAAAAAATCTCCCAAAATTCACGGAATTAAAATTACACTTCGATTTTTGTACAAAACTGTAGATGAACTGTATACGAAGTATAATACGTGTTTTTACGAATGTACTAAAGAGATTTGCTCTGATATTCTCATTTAAATATGAATAGGTAAATACGGGCGGGTTTGGGTGGTTTGGTCACATTAACCAAAACTTTTTCGGGCGGTTTGGTAATGAAAGGGTTAAGGCGGTGCTCTAGCATGGCTGCAGTCAAATGACTGAAACAATTAAAAGAATATGTATTCTCTACAAGGGTAGCTAGAATGTGTGCTACCTGGGGCACCTCTTCAGTTTGTCCCCCTCCCCCCAGGCCCCCACAAAAAAAAATACACACTATGAGCTATGGCTGTGTGGTAAAAAGCTTCCTCCCCAGCTACATGGCGCACGACACCTTGGACGAGTGGTCTTCTACTATAACCTTGGGCCGACCAAAGCCTTGTGAGTAAATTTGGTAGACAGAAACTGAAAGAATACCTGCACGTGTGTGTGTGTGTGTATGTAGTATATATATATATATATATATTATATATATATATGTATATGTATGTGATATGTATGTATATATGTATATGTATGTGTATATGTATGTATATATATATATGTATGTGTATATGTATGTATATATATATATGTCATCGTATGTATATATATGTATGTGTAATGTATGTATATATATATGTCATCGTATGTATATATATATATGTCATCATATGTATATATATATATATATGTGTATATGTATATATATATATATATATATATATATGTGTGTGTGTGTATGTATATTTGTGTGTATATATATATGCGTATATGTTTTTGTATCTGTACTTGTCCCCCACACTCACTACTTGACAATTGGTGTTGGTGTGTTTATGTCTTTGTAACTTAGTGGTTTGGCAAAAGAAAGAGATAGATTAAGTACCAGGCTTTAAAAAAAAATGTACTGGAGTCAATACATTTTACTAAAAATTCTTCAAGGTGGAGGCCCCCAGCATGGTTACAGTCTAATAGCTGAAACAAGTAGTAAAAGATATATATATGTATATATATATATAATGTATATGAAATAACAATAATGATGGGTTGATGAGTGAGGAGAATACATGAAAGGAAGAGGGCCTATCCCAGGTAGACCCAACAAAGGGACCTTACATCTAAGTTGACAGCTGTATGATGGATAGATTACTACAGATTTGAAGGAAGGGAGAGCACCTGGTTCATCAGGAATCATTGTTGAAATGCTTAAAATATCTAGCAGTGTGATATGGAATGGTCATCCTCATATGTAGAGCCTGTCATACCCAATAATATCTGGAGTGGTGGCACCATTGTGAATTGTTACAAGCACAAATTTGATGCACTAGAGAGGAAACTATAGAGGCTTATAACTTTTATACAGTAACTTAAACACACGATTAGGAAGATAATTGACATATGATATAGTTTGATTTTGTGTAGTTCTTTGGTGAATATCGGTCGATTCTGGTATGTCCAGATAACATTAGGCTGCTCCAGGAGCTTTTATTTCTATCACCACCACCACCATCACTAATATTTAATGCCCATGTCCCATACTGCCATGGGTTGCAACTAAATATATATTGTTGCAGGTAGTGATTGCCACACATGATCACATGACTGACCGGGCTATCAGATGTTATCAAACATCACTGGTCACAATGCGTTTTGCATTGTTTTAACCTTGAAATGACACCACCCTGCTGGTTAGGTAAGCAGGTCAACATTCCACCCTGATCGAAAGGGGTACTGGAGCAACATGAAATAAAGGTTTTGTTCAAGAACACAATGCACTGCCTAATCAGAGAATTGAACTAACGATTACTAGATCGTGAATGCAACAGCCTAACCACTATGCCATTCACTTTCACACAGTGATTGTACTATCTGTTTTTATTTGAGGATAAGGGTCTGGCAATTTAATTTCTGATGAAATGCCTTTTAATGATTTCAGTGTTTGGCAAGTATGAAAATATCCAATTATATATTACTTTGTAAAGAATGATATATAATGGTCCATGTAATAACGGATAACAATAAACATGTTCTTGCCTACAAATTGGCATAGAAAATTTTTCCACTGATTGTTAGTGTAGACAAGCATTATATAAAATATATATAGCATGGCTATGTGGTTAAGAAGTTTGCTTTATAGGTAGGTATGTGGTTTTGAGTTCAGTGCCACTGCATGGTACCTTGGGCAATTGTCTTCTACCTCCCTGGGGTTCACCAAAGCAGAGTGTATTTGCTAGACTGAATTTTACATTAGGGTTGTTATATATATATATATATATATATATGCAGTGCTGATGTTGACATTATAAACTTGCTCTGCATTTTTGTAGATCTATGAAATACAAAAATCCCTTATTTGGAAATACAGATAAGGGTTGCTGAAACTTAAATTCATGAGGAAGGGCACTACAGTTATCAAAGAGTGAAAAATAATTTGTGATGTGGTTAAGCCTTTAAACAAAATAAATCGAACTGTGGATTCAAATTTGTGAGCGAACTAATTGCAGTAAAAGTTTATTACATCCATGTATTCTTTCAGGTTTTAGAAGAGAGAAACCATCCCTCATTCTTTAATATACGTAAAACCATGTGCTTCATCAAAACCTGTCAATATTTTTGTCAGCAAAATAACATTTCCATTAAAATGCTGGTTTCATTGGCATTGTATATTTGGTCAGCTTTCCTCGACAAGTTTATTAAATCTGGTCAACCATACCATCAAAGAAAACGGTGGAGGATTTCAAATACAGATACTCTTTTACTTGTTTCAGTCATTTGACTGTGGCCATGCTAGAGCACTGCCTTTAGTTGAGCAAATCGACCCTGGGACTTATTCTTTGTAAGCCTAGTACTTATTCTATCGGACTCTTTTGCTGAACTGCTAAGTTATGGGCACATAAACACATCAGCATCGGTTGTCAAGCAATGCTAGGGGGACAAACACAGACACACAAACATACACACACACACACACACACACATATACAACAGTCAGCGCGTGGCTATAAAGTAGAAGACACTTTCCCAAGATACCACGCAGTGGGACTGAACCTGGAACCATGTGGTTGGTAAGCAAGCTACTTACCATACAGCCACTCCTGCGCCTATAGCTACTTAACATTTTAGCTTTGGCTAAAATCATAAATGTAGCCATAACCTCCAGTCATCATTTTAATGCCTGCTTTCTATGCTGGCATGAGTTGAATGGTTTAATGTCAACTTTAGCATGGTTTTTATGGACAGATGCCCTTCCTGATATCAACCACTTTAGTGTGTACTGGGTGCTTTTTGTATGCCGCTAGCACAAGTGGGTCACCAAGTAACTTGCAAGTCAGACAATGGAAAGCAAAAAACCCTCTTGACTAAATAGTGGTGGTGGGGTATTTGAGAGTTGGGAGGTAACCATCCATGCAATATTTTATCCAAATCTTTATATTTCACTTTTTATGCAGACATTCCCTATTATTTCACTGTTCTTGAATATTCATTGATTCTTGTATATTAATATAAATACATGAAGTTTGGTAAGAAAAAAAAAAGTGGGGGGGGGGATCATGTACATACCTCCTGGCTGTTGAGATTATAACACCTCGTTGTAAACAATGTTCCTTGTTTTTCCTTGTGGAGCCTATACAAAGAGGTTTCTTTTGCTTCCCACTCTTGAGCAGCCAACATACAGTTGTCCATGTGAGAAGCAGGGCTCTTCCAAGAGAAGACCAGCTACAGAGAGGGTTTGACCCTGAGATTTGTTAATGGACATGGCAAAGCTGACACGAAGGGGGAATTGCAGTCTTCTGAATGTAAATGGAATTTCTGCTCCTGATGGAGTAAGAGGAATTCTTGGAATAAAGACATCATCACCTTTTCCACATCCAGAAAGAATGATTGCCTCGATAACGTGTGACATCATTTTCTTTATCATCAGTCGTGTTCCATTGCAAAGTCTTGGTGGTTCCAGATTGCAGAGTAGCATTACAGGAGTTCCAACTTTAAGTGCTAATATTTGGGGAGATAGTCCAGGAGGCTCTAGCGAATTGAGAAATTCAGGAGGATAGTTCACCACTTCATTTTTATCTGGAATTGTAGCAACAGACTTCTGAGTGTGAATAGTGCCGGGAAGAGAATGTATTAGCTGTTGATTAATTTTTTTAACAGCGGCGTTTTTTGGAGCTAATATTGCTCTTTCACACAGCCAATTGTGATTTTGGTAGTTTTGTGTGAAGTTGGGAAAGACTTTGTGTTTGAGGTCATCTACAGAATTAATGACCACACTTCCTGCACCGTCGAGAGGCACCTTGCCTTCACCAAGTGTCAAAAAGTGTACAAACTTTGTGGACATTTGATCACCGTATAGCTGAGCTCTCATGTTAGTGGTGAGACTGAGGATTGTAACATGATGCCAATCCTCTTTAGGTATGCTTGGACCTCATCTGCTCTCATACCTTTTGGAATGACAGGAAGAGTTTGCCTGAAATCACCTGACAACAAGAGCCTGGCAGTCTCAGATGTCTTTCAGGGCTCTATCTAAGGCTTCCAAAGCTCCCTTGTGAGCCATGATGCACTCATCCCAGACAATTAGATAACACATTTTAAGTACTTGCCCCTGATCTGAGCTTTTGTTGATGTTGCATGAAGGCATGTCGGATGCTGCTAAATTGAGAGGGAGTTTAAAAGTTGAGTGTGCTGTCCTACCACCGGGTAACAAAGTAGCTGCAATGCCAGAGGAGGCTACAGCTACTGCAATATTCTGCTGCTGCCTAACTTTTGCAAGGAGAAGCTTTGTAATAAATGTTTTTCTTGTCCCTCCAGGAGCATCAAGGAAGAAGATTCGTCCCTTGTGTTGGCGTACACTGTTAAGAATAGTTCTGTAGGCCTGCAGCTAGTCCGGAAGTAATTTAGGCTCATTTTCAACAATGTACTTTGAAAGCGCTTGAGTGTCGTAGGTTGTTTCACGAATGACAGCAGTCGAAAGGCTATTTGACCCTGACCTGAATGTTTGTGGCAGGCCATACGTGGACAATTCCTTTCCACCCAGTGTAGCAATTCTGTCTTCAATGTCAATGAGAGTTTTGTTATAGACTTCATTGCTGATACCCTCCATGTCAGAATAGAGCAGTTGAGCTTGCCGCTTACAGTCCTCAGCCAGGTTGTCTCTGTATTTGAGCCATAGAGTGGCAGGATCACACAGTTTGCATGCCTGTAGTAATACTGCAAATAGTGCTCTGAGACTTTTAGGTGATTCTGATAAAGCAGCCTCTCCCAAAGTTGCATCCCATTGTGCACCATCTTCTAACAGACCTTGTCGATAGCAGATTTCTCTGTATATTGTGCAGACATATCTATGAACGGTTTTTAGGGCCTGGAAAGACGTTGGCCCTCTGACCTCATGCAGTAGTAGTCTGAGGTAGAAGCACTCTTGTTGAGTGGGATGCACTGTGTATACTCGCCCAAAGCAAGTGTGAAACTTAATGCCAGGGTATCTATGAACATTTTGACCTGCTTTCCTAGGGGCCCATTTTTTTCCATTCCAAGTGTAGTACGATGGAATCTGTGGATACAGCAAGGTTTGAGCAAATGGATCCACTTGACAAAGCTTGAAGAATGCAGTGAGTGTGCTATCTCTTGGTTCCTCTGCCAACAGAGAAGCATTAGCATCAGTCAAGTACACTCTTTGACTGTTTTCCAGGTGCACTGCAAGCTGTTGAATGGCAGTGTGTCGTTGGTGAAGTGGAAAGCCAAAGATGCGCCAGAAAGCCTCGTTGCTAATTATGTACCATCCCACCTGATAGTGCGTCACCTCATCCTGGCAGTTTTCTTGTTAAAGTCCAAACATTGCAGCATCAGAACCCTTGTTTACATATTTGCAAACGTACTTTATGGATTTAATGGAGTTGCAAAACTCAATGTTGATGTGGGCATTGAAAGTCTTTGACAGGAGTGGGCGGTAGGAAACAATCCATCTATTATCAACATTGTGCTGTCCAATAGTTGCTGTGAAACCTCCGTCTTCTGGTTTTCTCCGTCTGTATGATGGATGCCCATCAGCACCTGTCTGAGTTTCTTGTAGGAACCTCCTTGGAAACCTTTTTGAACATACGCTGTCTTTCAAGCATGGTGAGTTTATGTTGAATCCACGCCCACATGGACCATGTACCATGTTTGCTTTAACTATTTCGTATAGTACTTTGTTTAAAGCTGGATCAGGAAGCTCTGCAGAGATTATCTTGTTGATGTCATTGGGATTGATCTTCGTTGAGAGCCAAAGCAGGGTATGAGCATGTGGAAGGCCCCCTTTTTGCCATTCGATTGTGTACATGCCACATTGTATGAGCCCAAAGACTTGTCCTTTTTTTATGAGCTCCATGAGAGAGATTAACTTCAGATGGAAACCTCAGGCAAGGAGGTCATGCCTGTCTTTAGGCTTTTGAGCGAAGAAGAGTTTGGCCTGAATCTCCTTCCACTTGGGATTGCATGTGAAAGTTATGAACAGGTCAGGCTTGCCGTAATGGCAGACAAAGGTCATTGCATCCTGTGTTCTTTCATGCATATATCGGGGACTTCCAGTGAATGTAGAAGGCAAGATGCAAAGTTTTCCTAGGTTTGTTGGAACAGCATCATTGTTGATGGCATCTCGGAGATGGATGTAGCTGTCGGATCGCAATTTTTTTGATGTGACCTGATGAAACACAATCTCTCTGATTCCATTTTTGCGCACATATCGACTGCAAATTGATGAAACAGCTCTCGAGACTGGTGGAGGTGATTACAGCAGTTGTTTCGGGTCATAAATCGGTATGAGTAGAAGTCCATGCAGGATATTGGCTTGTTGAGATGTTCATTAAGATTTTTGAGGATGTTGCTGTAGTAGACCAATGTGGTAGTCATCCTCATCATTAATAAACAGAAGTGGGTATTGGAGTGTATCGTATGATCTGTGTGTTTCACTAATTCGTTGGAGGGTGGTGTCACGTCGCCTGAGGACAATGTCTCTAGGATTGTGCTGTTCATTGTGGAGGAGTATAGCTATTTCATTGCATGTGGGTGCATTGTAACGGCCTGCTTGTTCCCAGGATGGTCTTTTCTGGGCATCAATGACAACATTAAAATTTGATGAAGCCTCTGTTTCCAAGGTATACTTGAAGCTGCATACATAGCTGTTTTTCTGGTGCAAAAGGTTTTGCAGTTGCATTTCATGTGAAAGTTAGTAACAGTGGATATGGAGTTTCGTTGGGTGGCTTGTTCATGTAAATTACCTACAAAGTACAGTTGAAGGAATTGAGGATCTTGATTTTCAGCAGGTTCAAGCGATCCTATCCTATGGTAAACCTGTCCCTGCACTTTGAAAGTTGGCATAAACCCGCCTTCTTGAACAACATTAGTGCCGAAAGATGGCATTTGAAATGCACTGTTATTCAGGAAATGTTTTGACTCTGTAGTTGTGCCAGTGTAGAGTGACTTTAACAGCTGTGGTGGATCCTTCAGCGGAGTGAGGTTAACTTTTCCATTAGCGCAACACATTGCAGGAGTTTCTCTTGACCACTTCTTAGCATTGCAGAAAGAGCAAGTGATGGACATATCTCCAATGTTCATATCTGGGTGGCAGTCAGTGAAGGTTAGGGTTGTAGTGGAAAGCCTTTAATAACCATCGTGAGCTGCATGGCTTTGAAAATCCTCGTCTATGAGCTCTTTGTTGAATGGAAGTCTGCAGCATCGCGTATCTCTGTTGTAATGTGTGGGAAGCTTGTGCAGTAGCCATGTTGGCAGCATTCCTGAGCAGGCGTCTAGCATGTTCGCTTTTCTTCTCTGCAGCTCGTGCAGCAGCAGTTGAGGCAGCATCAACAGTTCGTCGAACTGTACGCTGGTGATCTGTTTGAAGTGCTCTTGAAGTGGCTGTACGTTCAGCATTTTGTGATCATCTAATGTAAGTTTTGACTGATGATTCTTTAGCCCTCCTTGCTGATGATCTTGCAGCTTTTGCAGTTTTTTGTTCAATTGAAGAAGTCTTCCTTTGGGGCATGATCTAAAATAAGCGTGAAGAAATGCAGTGAGATACACAGTGTAGTATGAAATCTTAATTGAAGGGTTAGTATGTAAGTGTAGAGCAGTTGAAAACTTGCAGCTGCTGTGGTAATAATGAAGTGGTAGTAAGTAGAATGGTAAATGTATAAAATGATATTAGTGTTATGACATGAAAAGGAGAATGGAAACAGTTGTGAAAAGGAAGGCGAGAGAAATGGTAAGAGCAAGGAGAAATTGTTTATGAATTGTGTTGGGAATGTTGTCGTTTGTGTGGACATGAATTGTGGGTGTTGTTTGTCAATGTATGGCTGCTCTGTTGTATAGATTGGATAGGGAATGGGTTAATGAAAGAGCAACTGGATGAATTGCTTAGCTTTGTTTAGTGGTGCTCGTGGGGCAGAAACTGCCATTCATGCTGCATGTGAGTGTAGGAATGGTTGGTAGGTCTGCAAGTCCACATAAAAGAAGAAGCAAAAACAGTCACGTGAAATTTTAATGCGTGCATTGGCACGCATTTCAGTAATGAAAATTGTAAGAAGTGGGAGTGAAAATGTAAAAATGAGGAGTAGGGACAGGGAATTGAAAATGAAAGGTATTATTTTTGCATAATTAGAATGTCCGTGATGGAAAACATGAATCCACTGGAAAAGAAAGAAAAGTATTTGGAGTTGATATGCAGGTGTACTTGTAAACATTAACCGATTTGGTTGGTTGTAACACGTCATGCTACCAGTGAACGGGTATTTGCGTGAAGCTGTTATGTGGTAGCAGCGCGTGGTAGAAAGAGCAGTGAAATGTTTCACATTGATGCAATTTACAAAGAATAAATGTAACGTACCAAAATCAGGAAAATGAATGAATGTGCTTTAGTTGATCAGTCTTGCTTTGATAGAGCAATGTTGTGAATGAGAAGACGAGATAAATGGTAAGAGGAAAGGACAGAGTGATTATGAATTGCATTCCGAATATTATTTGGCTGGAAATGAATTCTGTCGTATTTATAAGAAAGCAGACAGCTAGAAGAATGAAGGTATAGTGGTGTGGGGGTTGTTTGAATTCTCCATACGCTAAGAAGGTTAGAGGTGAAGCGGATGACAATATACTTCACTTGATAAGGTAGCATGTGGTAAATATCTGTTACCATCTTCCATTGTCCTGTAATGAGAAGTAAGTTTTATTTCCCTGTGTTGGGAATAAAATGAAAATGAGATGTAAGGGGACAGTGTTTTAGAGATTGCGGTTCAGTGGTGCTATAGTCATGTGGGGTCGTTTGAAGCCTCGGTACGCTAGGAAGTTTAGAGGTGAAGTGGATGACAATATATTTCACTGGAGAAGGTAGCATCTGGTTAATGTCTGTTACGATGTTGCATTGTCTCGTTGTAAGAAGTAAGTTTTATTTGCCTATCGTGGGAATGAAATGAGAATGAGATGTAAGGGGACAATGTTTTTGAGATTCCGGTTCGAATGTAAGGCAGGCCTGAAAGGATTCCCAGCGGTTATTAGTAGTAGCGGTAGAGTGTTTATGCCGAATATGTATGTATGCATGTATATATATATATATATATATATATGTATGTATGTATGTATGTATGTATGTATGTATGCCTATATATATGTGAGATAATAGTTTCAGTATTAAAGTGAAAGTATCTGACATTATAATAGAGACATGTTATTGTTTCACTTTTGACATGTAATACTGAAATAGAGGAGAAAATATGATATTGCTGTGGTCTCACACTAGGCAAGAAGTTAAAAATTTTTTTTGGCCTATGACACTACATGGACCCTAAGTAAGGCATGTGTAAAATTTGAATGAAATTGGTTGTGTAGTTCTCAAGTTTTAGGGATTCACAGACAGACACACATTCTCATCGTTATATATATAGATTATCAAAGCGAGTTTTTCTTTTAAGAAATTAGGAAACAACATTTTTTTGCAAAAAGACATTCATGTATGTTGAAATCAGTGAAAACAAGAAAAGAAAAAAAAAAAACTATGAAAGTTATTGTATTTTTAAATATGTTTGGTGTATGTTATGTGTTACAATAACAATTTATTTCTCTTTTAGCTACAAAAAAGAAAAGGTAAAGAAAAACCGCTTCTACGAAGAAAATCAGAATTACCACACGATATGACAACATTAAAAGCTTTGGAAACTCACAAGCGACCTGAAGAATTTCTGTGTTCAGCAACTGAGCAACAAGCTGCTAATTGACTGCTTACATCTGCATATGGGAAGTAGTTCAAGACTAGTTAGACAACGGTACTTCCTCTTGTCACATGTATTGTATATTGCTGATCTGTGTGGTGCATGCTTGTTACTTACTCGGTACTTCACAAGTAAGTGGCTTAGCCAATACAGATTGCAGCTTAAGGGTAGAGTTGGGTTCAACATTACTTCTTAAGTCCTAAACATGAAAATTTAATTTATGAGTGTATTATTTTGAAGATGTCTGTCACACAGACAGGAATTGTTCAACAAGACACTTGTGCATGGTTTCAAATTGGCTAGTTTGACTGTTTTTTTTTTTTAACATGGTTAAAAAAAAAAAAAAGATTTTTCCCTTCTCCACCCCTCTCATATAGCTCAGTGAAACATGTCTATTGGCCTTAATCTACCACATTTTAAACTTTAGAAGGCACAAGCTTAGTATTTTACTTTTGGGTTTCCTCCAAAAAGTTCAGAAAAAAGAAAAAAAAAAAGAAAAGGTAAAAAAAAAATCATAAAAAAGTTCAGATTTAGGAGTTTTTTCTGTACAAAGTTATTAATCATTCTTATAAATTATTTTCATTAATTTTTTTTTTTTTATTAAGATTTAGAAATTTAATATGTCATCTGTGGAAAATATTCTTTGAATAGATAAGGAATGTGTTTACATTAAAAGAAAATTAAAATTTCCTTTAAAAGGAATTGATGAATATTGGGGGAAAAAAAAAGAAAAACATCATCAAAGCATTATGACACATTTTAACCATATGCTTTTCCTATGTACATCTGAAGGTGAAATTGTTTTGGGTCTGTTAGAACTGCATGTCTTATTAGATAAAAATAAATTTTCTGTACACACACACTCACTCACACACACACACATACACACACACACACACATAGTTTAGTTTTTTATTATTATTATTATTATTATTATTATTATTATTGTTATTATTATTATTATGGTTCACCACAAACATGTGGGTTGGTTTAAAGCCCAAAAGATCCATTGGTGCTGCTAGAATTCAACCTGAACTTATACCTTGGATGCTTTTGTGTAATGTATAACCAGTTAGCCCACTTGTCCAAAGCATTTTACTTCCAAGAGTTCCTACTACCTTTCAACACCTCCAGATGTGGGGGGAAGAGTGCTTTTCTCTTACAAATTCAGGCTTCGTACTTTTAGGTTATATACAATACATGTGACTGTGCCTATTTGCTACAATTGTTGTACACTGGACCAAATGTTGCCAATAATCTGACCAAACTTCAGCAACTTCAAACAGTTATAAAAAAATTTTTTTTTTTTAATCTATTTCATCTCCCTAAATCCATTGCAAATCACAATGGTTGACAGCACACCAATTGTGGAATTTTATTATTTCATTTGTAAGTTTAGAAGTTTTCTCTGCTGAGAAAATTTCCACTGCTCTTATTGAACTATTTCAGAATTAGTAAAATATCAGTTACAGTTTCATAGATTCCACATTTCAGTAATTTTGGTAACTGGTGACAGATTTCGTAATCCATAAATAAGACTGCATAATTCTGTATAGTTCTTTGTTTCTTTTGATGTATGTATGTGTGTGTGTATATAATATATATATATATAATATATATATATATATATATATATATATATATATATATATATATATATATATATATATATATAAATACTCCCATACATACAGGTTTCTTTTTAATGTTACAAAGTAATTATTTCTATGTTTATGGGATACTATTTTACCCTAATTGAAATAAATTTCTTTGTTAATAAGACATACTGCCCATTATGGAGAAATAGCAAGCAAAATATATTGACTGATGTGTTTTAATATATTCACTGTTGAGTTCTTAAAAGTGTTTATTATTGTAGTATATTACTTTGTAATATTAAAGTATAGTTTAAGCTATATATATCTATGTATCATCATAGATTGAATTAATCTTTTATTCATAGTATCCATACAAAATCATTTGAAATTCATGTAAAGGGTTTACTCATCTAGTAATATTTTTTGTTCAATTTTAGTTTTATTAGCAGAAAGTTTGAGGTATAATCTCTTCCCAGGTAAAATGTTTATGAAGAATAAAAATGGAATCGGTTGTTAATTTGTTTGAGTATATTTATTAAAATAAAAACTAAATAGATACCAGAAATAAGTCACATTATCAGTTATCTGGTTAGATTTTTTAAAACTAAATGATAAGCACCAATATTTAAGTGAGAAACAGGCCCACTTAGTTCTTGCTCGGTAAATGGTCCGATTACGCCACAGTTGGTTTGTTGATCATTTCAGGTTCTCTGACATAAGTGAGAGGAAGTTATCCTCAAACTGGAAACCAGCCTTGAATCTTGTGGCAGTAGACTCTGCTAAACGCACCCAAAGGCCAGCTGTTGGTGGTATTAAACTTGGCAATGGATTAAGTCAATCACCCATGACCGGGAATGTTCCCTGAGAGGAACTTTTGTACAGTTTCCGTCTACAAAATTCCACTCACAAGGTATTGGTTGATCTGAGGCTTTAGTAGAAAATACTTGCCCTAGGTGCCTCTGCAGTGGGTTTGAACCCAAATCCACTTTGCTGTGAAGCAAACTTAACTATTCAGCCATTGCTCTGAGGAACCCATTTATTTGATCTAGTTAGATCTGGAAAGTTCTTGATAAACAATCTTTATTATAGTATAATAGTAGACTTAACAAATATTACTAAGTTTATATTCTGGGATTTTTCTCAAATTAAAATAAAAGAAAAAGAGTTTTCTTTGATATTATTTGGGATATAAAATACCTGAGATACAAGTCATATGAAATATATAAGAACTGGAATGCATGCAGTCAAATAATAATTCTCTCTCTCATATATATAATACCCACACACACACACAGACATATATATATATATATATATATATATACACACACACACATACATATCCGTCCAACCCATGTAAGCATGGACAAATGGATGTTAGATCAATAACAAAATATTGTACGTTTAAAATGTGGATAACATGTTACTCTATTAAAATTAAAAAAAAAAAATTTGTCATGTTTTGCCGTTAACAGATAATTGGAGAAAAAAAAATCTCTATGCAGTTTAAATGTTTAATGTGTCTGCATTAACATACAATATGTTGTAACACATGCTTAATATGTAATAAACTGGCTTAGCTGTTTTTTTTTTTTTTTTGAGATAAATTATAAAAGGAAAGTTGATTTCATTTTCTTTAGTTTAAACGAAAAAATTTTTTCTTCAGTGTTATTGTTATGGCAATATTCTCACATGGTTCAATTTCATTTAAAAAAAAATGTTTTATTTTTGACATGGAATAATTGGTTTGTAAGAGTTAATATATTACACACACACACACATATATGAGCTTTCTTTTGCATCCCTTCTTTCACACACATACACACACACACACACCCTTTCTCTCTCAAGCACACACTAACTATAACTATGCAGCAGTAATTTCCAGAACATAGTATCATTCATTACTGTCATTCTTGAATATATCGTTAGTTTTTAAACGTTCCTATCTCTTTGATACTGATATAACATTCATCCTCATCATTGCTACCATCATCATCACTATTATCATCATCATCATCGCTATCATTAATAACAACAACACTTCATCTCAAATTATTTTTGTTAATTTCATTTTTTTTTGTCTTAAAATTTCATTCAGCATTTTGAGTTAGAGAACTGATGTGTATGTTATTTTCTTGTTTGATTTCTGTGACAATCTCCAGTCTCTTCCCATACTTGGTGTGTGTGTAATACTGTCCCAGCCAGAGTGGTCAATGGTTATTGGCTGGAATTAGTAAGAGTAGTATTGGTGTAAACTGAGAAAAGGAAAATGTATGTATGTGTATGTATGTGTGTATGCCTGTGTGTGTGTGTGTATACACACACACACAGATGGTAGTTTATTTATTGATTCAAAGCTAAAGCATCCCTCCATTCCTCTAGATATTCATCAGGATGTTGGCATGAAGTTTTCTTGTGGGGAAAATAAAATGAAATTTAGGGGCAGGGATGTGGAGAAAGGGGTAAGAAGGGCCTGAAACTCAAATTAAAAACAATTTAAAAAAATAATAAGACTCCAACAAAACCTAAAATTTTGATTGAATTTGGAAGAGGTTTACAGAAGCAGGGAATGGTAAAATTAATCTGAAGTTTCTATTTATAATTATATTATAAAGAAATTTAAGTTAAATCCATTAGTAGTTCAGGATGAAATTGGCTTTTAATAGATAAAGTGTGTTTTATTATTCATTTGAACTTAATTGTTTTAGGACGATAAGATCTCCATTTAGATTTGAATTATTTTAGTTATTACTTACTTTGTTTTATTTATATAGGAATATTTGAATAACAATAAAAGCATTTATAGTAAGCAATGATGATTTTTTTTTATGAGCTTATGCTACTTCTGCTAAAATCACAGCTAAATCGCTCTCAAACTACATGTAGAAAAAATACAAAGGTCACATTTGGTCCTTTGTCTGAAAATGAAAACATTTTGGTCAGTGGTGTGCTTAATTTTATTATATGGGGCTAAAACAACCTCTAAATTGTCTTTTCCTCTCTCTCTCTCTCTTTTTAAAAATGGAAACAAATTCTTGGGCGGGTCAATGCAGGTTTATAATTTTAATTTTAAATCATTTTCTGCTTGTCTAGTTCAGTGTAACTTTTTACCTATTTATAGAAATCTTTCAATTTTAAAGTAAGATTTGTGAAAAGTAGTAGTAATAATAATAATAATAATAATAATATAATAATAAAGTGAAAACTATTTTGTACAAAGGGGAAAAGTGATTAAGCTTAATTTTTAGAAATAAAAATGTGATTGTGATAAATTTTTGACTAGACCTTCATTCACGTAAATTTCCTTTTTTTTTTTTTCTCTCTCTCTTATGCTCATTGTCTTCATCTTTCTTGCTTTCATGAAATTGGTATTTCACAGGGTAAGGAATATCTTATACCTGTTTCATGAAGGAAACTTCCATAGAGTGTGTGTGTGTTTATATATATATATATATATGTATATATATATATATATAATGTATATATGGTACATGTGGTTAGATGATGGCATGTGTGTGCATATTCATGTGTGTATTTGTATCTATGTATGTAATGACATTTGTGGCTTCTTCCCGAATTTATATCCGAAGCCATGAAGTCTGGAATCACATTTACATTCTGGACAGCTGAAAATGCAAGCTTGTATGAGTGTTTACTATTGGTGCATGATTCTCGTTGAAAAGGTTAAAAAAAAAAAACTTTACATTATTAGGCCTTTCTGTCTATAGTCCAATTTTCTCTTCTTTCCCTGTGCAGCATCTCATAATGCAGTACAATACATTTTTTTAATTCAAATCTACATCATTGGAGTGATGTTTGTTTGCTGTAAACAATTGAGAATGTGCTACATCATGTTTATGACAAGCTGTTATCACAGGAACTATGTCAAACTGAGAAATAAAGTTGTCAAATCATACTTTGGAATCTTTTGATATTCCCTTGTCTTTAAAAGTATTAGTGTAGATATTATATTTTGTTTAAATGTTCAGGAAAATTATTTTTTTCTTCTCCCTCCTTAACCTATCTATCTTTTTTCTTTTTTTGATAGGTGGCAAATAACCTTTATTGTTTTAATTTATGTTCTTTGTATAGTGTAAAATAAACCAGGCTACTTTTCTGTACTTGCATGGGTTGGACAGAATTTTCTACAGCTGGATGCCATTCACATTGCCTATTCTCACCCGTTTTCAAGTAAGGTAATATTTCCTCAAGACCAGACATGTTTTCATGGAAGATTGGAAACAAAGGATACCACTTGCATGATGGTGATACTTGCTTACAACTATCATAAAATGAATAAGCAAGGAGACAGTAACATACGGATTTGCACACCCAATGGACTTCTTTTGCTTTCCATCTACCAAATCCACTTACAAAGCTGTTGTTGGTCTAGAGCTGTAGTGGAAGACTGAACCCAAAATCATGTTTGGGAAACAAACTTTTTACCATACAGTCACTTCTGCACCTAAAAATAATGGCCTTTCTTACAGGTTTTTTCCTATGTCTCCCAAATGATCACCCATCAAGCTAGGCTTGATGTTGCCTATTTTCAGTGATCAAACAAGAACCAGTGTTATGGCCATAACACTGATATGGCCGTAAATCATATTGATATATATGTATAACCATAGTCATATATGCATTGTATTTTTATTCATACGCGTGTGTATGATGATAAAGCTTGATGTAGTCATCCGGTTTAACAGATCTTGTTGAATTGTCCAACCCATACCAGTATGGAAGACAAACAATACATGATGTTTTAAAATATGTGTATAGTGGGCAGGGGGCATACATATATAACTAGCTAAGATATCTTCAGAAGGATTATTAGTTAATTAAACTTAGAAAATTGATAATATATACGTTTTTAAAGTTTGATTTGTGGAGTTTTAATGGAGTTATACATCAGTTTCATTTGTTCAAAGCCATAAAGTATTTTAAAACTTTGGAGTTGTTGGAAAATGTTAAGTTTGGTTTTAGCACTGCCATAACCAGCATCTGGAAATTTGGAACCATTTGAATTTCCAAATTGATGAAACACATCATTAACAAAATAATCGGTTAGGAGGTATTGGTATTAATGCGAATTGTAGAAATTAAAACCATTTAGTAATTCTTTTATTTCTTAAAATTCAAATAATTTCCTTTTTAATTTGATTCAAATTGTATTTCAACCTCAAATTATATACATATACCTCACTGCTGCTGGTGCCATGTAAAAAGCACTCAGTACATTCTGTGAAGTGGTTGGCATCAGGAAGGGAATCCAGCCATAAAACCATGTTACAACAGAGAGCAAATTTGAAGTTTTCTGACTTACCAGTTCCTGCTGAACTATCCAATCCATGCCAGCATGGAAAATGGACATTTAGATGATGATGGTATATATATGTTCTGTTTGCTATTGATTCATAGATAAGGGTTGCATTTTGCTTTATGACAATGCCAATTTTATCAGTTTTAAAAATATTGAAACTTGAGGACTTCAGGGATGGAAAATTGAAGAGTGAGATGTAGCTTGGGTTGAAATTCCCTTACCTCTGTTTTAAACGACAAAATTAGCTTTAATATTTCAATATCAAAGACTCCCTTTTTTTTTAAAAGACATATGGTATTGTTAGAATAGAGGCGGCGAGCTAGCAGAATCATTAGCACGTCGGGCGAAATGCTTAGCGGTATTTCGGCTGCCGTTACGTTGTGAGTTCAAATTCCGCCGAGGTCGGCTTTGCCTTTCATCCTTTCGGGGTTGATAAATTAAGTACCAGTTAAGCACTGGGTTCGATATAATCGACTTAATACTTATAAATCCATGTTTGTCCCCTCTATGTTTAGTCCCTTGTGGGTAATAAAGAAACAGGTATTGTTAGAATAGAGGATAGTTACATGTCTGAAGTAAAGGGTTAGTTAAGAAGTTAAAATGGCACTGATGGCATATACTGAGAATTCAGTGCAAAGGCTGGTAGCGGGTTTCTTTTTATATCTATTTCATTTCCTAAGTGAACATTCAGCAGGTTAAAAAAATATTATTTACCAGACTGGAAGACTAAGCGATATCTTTAGCTTTTAATATAAGTTAATGCAGGTGCTGTGAATTAGAGAATAGAAATAGCTGAAACCGATCAGTGTTTTTCTCTTTCAGATTGCGATACTTTGTGTTTTTAGGAGATCCAATAAGATTTATAAAATAAAAAAATAAAAAAATTTTATTATTACAATTACTGTTCAAATTTCTAACAGCTTCTGATTTGCAATTTTTACATTGAAACCAGTTTTTGAAAAAATATGATTTTCTTAAAGAAGACTATATGGTGTGTGTGTGTGTGTATGTATGTATGTATGTATGTATAGTTTTTGAAATTTCATAAAGATTAATTAATGACCCTATAAAAATTTAAATTCAAATGAAGGAAAGTGAAATAGTCAAAGAATTAAAAAATATACTTCTGTATGGGAGTGTAAAAAAGAAAAAAGTTAATTTGTGTTATTAAGTGCAGCTGAAAATGTGTATTTAGAACTATATTTGGGCAAACAAAATGTTATTTCAATATTCTTAGATAAATTTTTATTTATCAGTAAGTTCATTTAAATTTGGAAGTAAAAAAAACTAATATGGTTTGTTGAAAACAAAACCCCCCAAATCTTATTGCTGGTCAATATAGGTTACATCATATTTTTCTATTCATTACAAACTGTTAGCAATTTACATTTAAAAAAATTCATTTGCTATCCAAATGTTTATATTTGGTTTTTAGTACTGCTGCTCTTGATTTTGGTAAACTTATTACTCAAGGCTTGTACTGTTTGGGGATATCTTTGTACAGAGACTGAGCTCTTAGCTAAATAGCTTAAATCAAAGATTACAAGTCCTTTATGAAATTTGACATATTTCATCAACATTCAGTTTGGTCTGTTGTTTTATTCCTTAAACTAGAAATGTCTGACATCAATCTTTTTTGTTATAGAATTTTTGCATGTTTACATTTTTTTTTTTTTTTTGCTAAATGAGGTTTTAGATATTTGTTGCACAAGAAATAGAAATTAAGATATAATTAACAGCAATAAGTTGTTTATTTAGAACACATCGATTCTACCTCATTTTACTGTTGATATGATTGCTTGCTGGTAGTGCCGGTGTTAGACAGAAATGGTCTTCACCACCACTTTCAGCCATGAATAAGTGGTTTGATCTTCTATCTTAGTAATTCTTTCACAGGCAGCTTCTCCAGAATGGAATATTACCATATTTACCAGCTAATTTTGTCTTGTAGTTTTTGTGGAAATTTAAGGCGGTCTCTAATGTTTGATTTAATCTTGTCATGTTTTAGTTAAAAACTTTACTCCTCTCCACTCTCCTTGTCCCCCTCCTTTTTTTTCCTTCTTGATTTTGTTAAGTAAAAACTTCATCTACAGACATTTTACTGCAGTTATACATATCTATTTTAATTAGTTTGTAGTACAGGGGCATTTCACTTCTCGTGTGTTTGACTATAAATAATGTACATAAAATATTTCTTTATGACTGTTTGGGTAGATAAGAATGGATATAATTTGGCTGTGTAACTTCTATTATTATTATTATTATTATTATTATTATTATTATAGCTTTATGTAACTATATTTCATATAAATGTATTATTTCTGTTTAGTAAGAATGGATTAACAAACACTTTGCAAATTTTTTCAGAAACAATAAACTTTTAAAAAATAAAAAAAAAATGAATAGACGGAATGATTTAAAAGGAATTTTTTTTTTACATTTAATTTTATTTTTCAGGGAAAATTATTTTTTTTTGTTGTAACTTTCATTTCAGATTTATTTCTATTTTAAATTAATTTAACAGATTTGTACTTGTTTATGAATGTATATTTTAAATAATTTAATTTAAAAATAAAAAAAAATGTTTAACTTCATACCTAGTATTTTACATCCTACCAAAAACAAAAGCAAAGACAGAGAAACACAGACCTCCCGATCTTAGGTGGAATTAAAAAGAAAAAGCTATTCATTTTATGTTTCTAACACAGATTTGGATGAATATGGAATTATTATGGTTTTTGCTTTTTTAAAGCTGTATTTAGCTTAGCTTTGCTGCTATATGTGGCATGCTAACTGAAAAGGATATTACATTAAAAAAAAAATGAATTTGATAGCTAATAAAAGTTTTGAATATAAAATCTATAACTTGATGTTTCAGTATTATTAAGATACATTTTATATGTAAATTTCAAGTGCAATGTATGATTGTGAAGCTGATGTTGGATATGCATGGTTACCTCCCTTGATACAAAAAAAACCCCAACGAGGATAAAAAAAAAAATCGAAAGCAATTCGGTTTTGGCTTATCCTGTCATTTATATTTACTTACATAATTGATCTAATATTAAATTTTAGAAATTGTTCTTTTTTTTTATGTGCCTGCAACTATTTCATAACTTTTTTTTTTTTTAAACTTTCACTGTTAGGCTTTGAGAGAATTATTTTGTTGACAAGATCTAGGACTACATCCCATTCTAGAAGAAATTTTTATGTCACCTGATAGCTGATAATGTTAATATATTGGCAGATATTACTCGTCTCAAACCTCCATTCTTTTTGCCATCATTATGTAACAATATATTTGATTGTGTTTTAGTTTTATTTATTTTTTTTTTTTTGGTTTCATATAGCTGCTTCATTTCAGTTCCTATCACCATATTTATACATCTTCATAGAATGAACCCAAAACTTACAAAAACATTAATTTAATGAAAGCATAATTGTTTTTCTATTTCATTTCCATTCATTTGTTTTATCATTGTGTAATACTGACTTAACTACATAATTTGTTAAGCATTATACCCCACCCACCTCTGCTTAATCAACTGCTTGCATAAACTTCTAGAGTTGAGAGAATTTATTTTTTTTACTTAAAAATATTTTTTTGAGATATATATATATATATATATATATATATAAATATCTTTGAATGCTTAGTTTCATCTATTTCTAATTTTATGCTGAGAGACAATCCACATATGGTCACCGCTATTATTGCTACTAAAGACCACCACTGCCCTCATTTGCTCGTCTAATTTCTCTGCACATCTATTTTTTCATTTATAACTCAGACTGAATGAAGTACTGTGCTGTAGAATTTGCATTAGATAGAAATAAAACAAATATCTATTAAAGTATATGTTGAGAGCAGGTCAGTTGGGTGCCATGAGGCAGATGTTGTATGGTACTGTTGTATGGCAGATGTATGGTACTAGTTGTTTCAGTCTGCACAGTTCCTCCAAAGGTACTCTTTGCCACCAGTTGTCTGTGGTAGCAGGAATGTTATTAGGGCAGTTTTGACCTTAATATAATGCATTTCAAATAATGTTTAGTAAGGTCTTAAAACTTAATCCATTTTTGATTTGTAACAGTGCATATTAATTGTGCGTTTAGTCATATATAAATTTTAGTGAATAATGAAGATTTTGTTTCCTGTTGATGAAATGCATATTTTCAGAGAAAATATCATCTATTTGATAGAACTAATTCAGTTGTCTTTAGATAAACGAAGCTGTTACGATTTGAAGCAACAAACTTTGTTGTGTAACTTTCTACAATAGGTACAAGACCAGCAATTTTGAGTAAAGGTGTTAAGTTGATACTTTGATCTCAGAACTCGACTGGTGTTCTATTTTATTGATGACGACGCCCCCCACCTCTTCTTCCCCTGGAGTGATGAAAGGCAAAGTTGACCTTTGCAAGGTTTGAAACCAAAGCATAAAGAACTAGAAACTATTCTATATAATGCAGACAGTAGCGTCCTAAGAAAGCTCATAGAGATTTGTAGATTATACATATATAATCTGATATTTCAGTCATATCAAGCTTTGTGGGTTATCACATGGGTCTTTGTTTTATAAATAATATATTTTTTTTTATAATTGGCAGAAGGCCAGTGATTTTTAGGGGGAAAAGTGGGTTAGTCAATCACATTGACCTCCCCAGTACTTGTACTTTATTTTATCAGTTCCAGAAAAGATTAAAAGCAAAGTTAAACTCAGTGTATCCGCCAAAACGCTAGGCAGCATTTCTTCCGGTTCTTTATGTTGTAACGATTCTGCCAGTTCACCACCACTATGACAACAATAATAATAATGATAATTTTATTTTTAAACTTGAGAACTTTGTAAGATTCTCTCTAACTAGACATATCATTTAATGTGTTGAATTCAGCAACAGCTGTGTTCTTTATAAGCATGGGTTTTATGTTAGCCCAACAGTTTTGCAAAAGAGTACCATAGTCATTAAGTAGAAGTCAGTGTTGTTAGCCAATGAAACATTTGCTAATTGTTTGACTGAGTAGTAAGGCTAACTTCAGCATTACAATAACAATATTGCTAAACACCTGAGTAATTAATTAGCTATTATTTATGGACAATTTTCTATATTTTATTACTAGTCCCTATGTTTTTTTTTAATTATACCGTTTTATTTTTATCTAGAACATTCCATTCTAATATATTCCACTATTGTACAGCTATTTTAATGAAGCTTTACAATTAATTCTAGAATGTTTTATATTTACATTAGAAAGATTATCTTACAAGGAAACAACTCAAAGGTAACAAAAAATAAAAAAAAAATAATTGTAATTATATCTTGAATTATTATTTTCTATATGTATTGAGAATTTCTTTTTTTGAGATTTAATAAAGAACATGATGCCTAAGGAAAAATAATAAAAAAAATACTAAAAAATTATAAAACTTGGTTTTACACTAACTTGATACTTATTGTATCATTAAATAAAAGAGAAAGCAAAACTATGAATTATACAGAGATTTGTAAACCTGTTGGATTATTGGGGCACCACTGCTGGTCTAATCTTGTATTGAGAAAATATACCTGTCTATTTTACAATATTTTTACCTTGTGGTTATTATTTACAGCTAAGTAAACTGGGACCAGGCCACTTGAAAATAAGGTGTTTTGGCCATGAACTGCTAGCCTTAGTAATTGGTAGTCTTGTAGCAGTTTCAGCCAGCTATAATCTTGAAAGTATTTAAGCTGGGCAGAGAGAGGGGTGGGGTGGTCACAGCATTAATGAATATTTTACGAATTTAGACGGTTAAAACTGTTTAGATATTAAAGGCATGTGAAAGGGTTTATTTTGCTAATTACTCAACAAATTGAAACAAAATTTCATTCGTCCCTCAAATTAATATTTCTCTATAAACCAGGCTCGAAGCTTGCTGCCTCCTTTTAAAAGGAATTGGGAAGTTGTTGCATTTGATATTCCTCACAAGTATTTACTAGCATCATAGAAGAAGTAACTCCAAACAGGAGTTGAAGCTGGTTTTGTCTTTGATGGCCATGAGCTTTACTCTTCACTTTCCTGAGTAGGATGTGAGCTTCTGTGTAGCTGTCCAACTTGATGGAAATAACCACCAAATTCCTTGTTCAAATCATTCTATACTGTATCATATTGAAAACAGGAAGGACAAAATTGAATAATGTAGTCCCAAATAGTATCTGAAAATGAGATGGGATGGTCATGGTTGGACCATAGTTGATGGGTTGAACAACTGAATTTGATTTTGATGTTGCAGATTCTTCAACCCTTTAGCGTTTAAACTGACCGTATCCAACCAAAATATTCTATCCGTTTTATGGTCAAACTGGCCAGATCCAGCTGCTCGCAGTTACCCTACAAAGTCATTTTAAAAGTAAACAATCATATCATTGAAATCTCAAAGCTATGAGATAATGCATGATTAATTCAAAGCAATATGAATAAATAAGTATTACATTTGACAGAACAACCTGAATGCTAAACAATTAAGCAACAGCCACAAATCTGATGGGTGATAGTGTCTAACTTGTTTAGTGTTTAGCACTATGAAACTTGAGTTCTTGTCTCTTCACTCACTCATCCTAGTTATGCTTTTGACATCACTATGTTGCTAACCACCCTCCTGGTCATGTCTTGAGTAAATATACCAAAGACTTAGTGAGTCTTACAGAGCAGAAAACAATTCTCACAACAAATGCTTGTGCCATGATAAAAAGAAGAAGCATCTAGTACACTCTGTAAATGTGTTGATGAACGAGTTTGAGATGATGCAGAGTCAAGAGGACTCTTTGGTCTTATTTGGGGACGTCCCAACTTCAACACTGCTGGTACAGTAATAAAATGCATTCAGTACACTCTGCAAAGTGGTTGATGCTTAGAAAGGCGTCCAGCTGTAGAAACCATGCCAAAAAATTAAACATACAATAGAGACATGAATCTCTGACCTGTGACAACACCCAACCAATCCACGCCAACATGGAAAATAAATGTAAAATGATAATTGAAAAATGAGTGTTATTTTCACACAAGTCTGCCATTTGACCTGCCCATTTTGGATGTCTAAAACAGGCTGAATTACTATGTATTATAAATGAAAGAGGGAAAAAAGAAAAAAAAAAAATGTAAATTGTGTTTTTATTCATTTCATACCTGAGCATGAATTAAATCTTTTTTCACGTCACACTCAATATTTTTTCACTTATCAATTTGATGAATGAATGTCTCGTTTGTGTGTGTGTGTGTGTGTGTGTGTTTCTTTGCCCATGTGCAAAACTCAGTACATTGTAATTGAGGCATCTCAGAAAACTTGGATGCAGTAAAATGTAGGCATGGCTTTGTGCTTGAGAGATTTGTCTTTTGACCACATGGTTTCAGATTCAGTCCAATTTGAGAAAATTGCCTTCTGTCATAGCTCTGGGTTTGCCAAAGTGTTGTGAGTGGATTTAGTAGACGAAAACCTGTCATCTGTATATGTATGTGTGGGTATGTATTTGTGTCTCTTTGTCTTGACATTGCACACTAGTTGTAAATGAATATCCCTGTCATAAAGTGGTGTCCTTTGTTTTCCTGTTGTCCATGAAGAAAACATGTCTGGCCATTGCAAAACTATAACTTGCTTGAAAAGAGGTGGATATTTGCAATGGCAGGGCATCCTGCCATAGAAAATCAGCCCCAACTGCCTGATCTATGCAAGCACAGAGAAGTGGACATTAAAACAATTTTGATGAAGAGGATGAGTTTTATAACAAAGGCATATCACTTTGAGCCATGGTAGGTTTTAGTCTTGGTACAACTACTCGATTCAGTTCTTTTGGTTAAGTGGTACCTAACTTCCGGTACCCATTTACAAGTGGGTTGTGAACTGGACTATTTTGATACATATAGGAGCAAAGGCCGTAATAGTATTCTGCATGAAAATGAGGTTGGACCATGATCCCATTGTTCTCAAATGTCTGGTCCACAAAATAAACAATCATTGCTGGATAGTTTAGCAGCAGCAGGACATTTACCAATCAATTTTGTTTGTTTATGTTGACACTCAGAAATTAGTCTTGTCAAACCCACTACATGGAAAACGTCACACATCAACAACTTGATTGCAGACACTGGCTTCGAATGTATCCAGGATCTTGAGGCAGTGATGTTGGACCAAGAAGTGTGGCAAGTGGACTTTGTTGCTGTAGCCTGGGTTGGAACCAAGCCATATGAAAAAATAAATAGAACAGCCCCTTCTCATGCTGGTAACATAATGTACTATTTATATGTCATGTATATAATGTGTATATACAGTAAAAGGGGTGAGGATATACACATATAATCATTGTTTTAATGTCCACTTTTCCCTTATCTGTTTCCAAGTAAGATAATATTTACACCATGGTCAGACATGCTTTCATGCAAGATCAGAAATGAAGAACACTACTTGCATGATTGTGGCACTTGCTTACAACTATCAGCAATAACAAGGCTAGGAAGGGCATCCAGCTGTAAAAATCCTGTCAAAACAGTTACAAAAGTCTGGTGGAGGCTCCTGCCTGGCCAGCTCATGGCAAACCATCCCACCCATGCCAGCATGGAAGGTGGACGTTAAATGATTATGATGATGATGGCACCCAGATACAACAAGTTTCATTTTCCATCAACTAAATCCACTTGCAAGGTTTTGGCTAGCTCGGAGCTGTGGTAGAAGACACTTGCCCAAGGTACCAGAAACCATGTGGATGGGGAGCAACCTTTTTACCACAAAGTCACACTTGCAACTATTATACACACAAACACAAAGCATATGGGTGTATATATATATATATATATATATATATCGGTGGCACATAAAAAGCACCATCCGAACGTGACCGATGCCAACCCCGCCTCGAATGGCTTCTGTGCCGGTGGCACATAAAAAGCACCATCCGAACGTGGCCGATGCCAGCACTGCCTCGACTGGCTTCTGTGCCGGTGGCACATAAAAAGCACCAACCGATCGTAGGATCCCGGAACATCTCGCTGTGCTTGAGGAGACCTGTTGAGTCAAGTACATGTACATGAACATCGAACCAAATATCAATGGAAACAGTAGTTGTGACACATAAAAAGCACCATCTGAACGTGGCCGTTGCCAGTGCAGCCTCAACTGGCTTCTGTGCCAGTGGCACATAAAAAGCACCATCCGAACGTGGCTGATGCCAGCACCGCCTCGACTGGCTTCTGGGCCGGTGGCACGTAAAAAGCACCAACCGATCGTGGCCGATGCCAGACCCCTCTGGCACCTGTGCAGATGGCACGTAAAAAGCACCTACTACACTCGTGGAGTGGTTGGCGTTAGGAAGGGCATCCAGCTGTAGAAACACTGCCAGATCAGACTGGAGCCTGGAGCAGCCCCTGGCTCCCCAGACCCCGGTCGAACCGTCCAACCCGTGCTAGCGCGGAAAACGGACATCAAACGATGATGATGATGATATATGTGTATTTATATTTATTATATGCGTGTGTGTCTCTTTGCACCTCCACTACCACTTGACAACCAGTGTTGTGCTTACATTCCTGTAGTTTTGTGGTTTAGCAAAAGAGACCAATAGAATAAGTTCTAGGCTTAAAAACACATTCCTGAGGTCGATTTGTTTGACTAAAACCCTTCAAGATTGTGCTCCACCATGGCCACAGTCAAATGACTGAAACAAAAGAGTAAAAGTGTAAAAGAATATATATGAGTGTATTTATATATATCTATATGTCTGTTTGTCTATATATATATTACACTCTTTATGGTATTACACACACACATGTATATATCATAAAGAGTGTGTTATGCCACTTTTTTGCTTTTGCGTGTTGCTCTTGAGGGCTCAATATGACCCCACAGATTATCTCATGTATATCAAAAGTTTGCTGAAGAATGCAATATTCAAATATCCTAGATACAGACTGAGTGGCCGAGAAGTTGGTTTCAAAGTCCCGAGTTTTTGACTCTGACGCCACTTCACACATAGAAGTCCATAGAGGTCCATCTAATGGAATGGATGGTGACTATATTTCAAAGACATTGCTTAAATGACATACATTAAGAGTACAAATGCTTGTTGAATGCTTGGCCGCTTCACACAGTTCATAATTCAATGAGTGGATAGTTCAGTTGGTTGAACAACTGGAGTACGCCCACTCAAAACCAAAGAATAAGTCATTTAGTATTCTTACTTTCATTCATGCATACATACATAGGTACGTATATATTATATATATATATATATATATATATATACATATACAGACAGACACATTATATACACACATGTATGTTGATGGGTATGTGTTCATTTGTTGTGTGTGTGTATATATATATTTATGTGTTAGTGCATAAATACATATGTATTTGGTTGAGGAAAACTGAAAGAAGCCTGTCATCTGTATTTGTGTTGTTGACAGTGACTTTGAAGTTTCAGCCAGTTAAACCATCATCAGCCATTAATTCAAAGTCTCTGTCAGCAGCAGTCTTATTTAAGAATATTAGATTTTATTGTCTGGGGAGAGTCATTTTCTTTTTGTGCTTTATAATGTAAAACACTCACCGGTAAAATTTCCAAATTTCCGCTTATTTCTTATTTTTATTTTCCTAAAATTTTCATTGCGTCTTGCAACCTTTTCAAAAGTCTTGACTCTTTTTCAATAGTCAAGACTATTGAAAAGGTTGCAAGACGTAACGAAAATATTAGGAAAATAAAAATAAGAAAAAAGTGGAAATTTCACCATTGAGTGTGTTAAATTATAAGGCACAAAAAGAAAATGACTCTCCCCAAACACAACAGAATATGCTTCAACACACGAACTCATATAAAGAATCTTGCAAACCAGATCCAAAAAAGAAAAAAATAATAGATTTGTATTCTACAAAAGTATAGAGTAACCCGTCAGATTAATGTAAAGTTGTTTTTATTATAACAACATAAAAACTAACATTTACATATATATATATATATTATGGCTGCCCCCTTGTTATCGAGTATGGCCATTGCCATATATACACACACACACACACACACACAATACATTTGACCTTCTAGTTATGGCTATGCTGTACAACTACATACATGCAAATGTATGTGTATGTGAAGAGATACACACACACATGGTCATGAAAAATGACTAATTTAAAATTTTCAAACTTTAATTCTATATCAGAAGGAATTAATCTGTAGAGCACATTAAGAAATCCTAAGGCATTTATTTTTAATGTAATCAATAACAAAAAAATAGAATAATCAATAATTACTTCAACCTTACTTTATCAGCACATATAAAGACTTATGTTTATTGAACTAAGCCGTGTTCTATAGATGACATATTAATTAAAAAACAAAAACAAAAAATAATAATAATAATAATAATAATTACTTCAATTTTATTTTATGGACAATTTAAAGCATGGTGTGGAATAACTAATATTATATCCAGAATATAACTGAAGAATTAGTTGCAAAGTTATTTCTAGAACTTCATCATCATTTAGTGCCCTCCTATGATGACATGGGTTGGACAATCATCAGTTTCATATATAGAAGGCACAGATAATATAGAGTAGTGTTCAAATGAATTTGGACATAGATTTTGATATTTTCACCCAAAGAAAGGCCAACACAACTGTGAGTGGCTTTAAGAGAAATTGAAATCGACCTTTTATTTAATAAATGAATCAAACCTAACAGGTTTGATTCTTATTTTTACATATTCATGTGTGTGTGTGTATGACCGAGACCTTTGGAAATATGCTGTGCTTGAGAAGACCCGGCAAGCCAAGTGAAACCATAACCATGGCCTATGCCAGGGGTGTAACCAGCCCACTTATGCATACCTTTCCTTCATTGGACACTGAACTCTGTTTGCGAAGACCTGTTGAGGCAAGTGAAATCAAAATCAAATCAAATTTGCAAAGTCGATGACTGGCACCCGTGCCAGTGAAGCACCATCCAAGGGTGATCGCTGCTAGAGCAGCTGACTGGCTTCCATGCCGGTGACACGTAAAAAGCACCTTCAAACATGATTGTTACCAGCGTTGCCTTATTGGCACTTGTGCCGGTGGTATGTGAAAAACATTCAAGCGAGGTCGTTGCCAGTGCCGCTGAAGTGGCTCCTGTGCAGGTGGCATGTAAAAAATACCACTTGAGTGTGTCCATTACCTGTATAGCCTAACTGGCTCTTGTGCCGGTGGCATGTAAAAGCACCCACTACACTCTCAGAGTGGTTGGTGTTAGGAAGAACATCCAGCTGTAGAAACTCTGCCAGATCAGATTGGAGCCTGGTGCAGCCATCTGGTTCACCAGTCTTCAGTCAAATCATCCAACCCATGCTAGCATGGAAAGCGAACATTAAACAATGATGATGAGGAGGATGTGATATATATAATGTAATATCTTGCTTTCCTGTAATTTTATGTATCAAGCCAAACTGTGCTTGTCTACCTTACTACCATTCTCTCACTCTCTCTCCCTCTGTGTGTGTGTGTAGTAAAAGCACCCATGCCAGTGATGCATAAAAGACAGCCATGCCATTCACATAAAAAGCACCCAAGTACATTCTGTAAAGTAGTTAGCGTTGGGCAAGGGCATCCAGCCATAGAAACCAAATCAAAACAAGTGACTGGAGCTTGGTATAGCTCTCCAGCTTACCAGTTCCAATCAAATCATCTAACTTATGCCAGCATGGAAAAAATTATAACACACACACACACACACATGACAGGTTTCCACTCAGTTTCTATCCACCAACTCCACTCACAAGGCAGTAGCCAGCCCAGGACTATAATAGAAGATAGTTTACACAAGGTTCTGCACAATAGGATGGAACTGGAAACCATGTATTTGCAAAATGAGCTACTTGACCATACAGCCATGCCTATTTCCAAGTCAGTTACAGAGTCAGGCCACCTGTTGCTTTGTTTTATAATGCTATATGAAGGTGATGGTTAAGTAGTCTGATCTTTAACCATGTAGTTTCATGTTCAGTCCTACTGTATGGCACCTTGGCTAAGTAATTTTTACTACAGCTCTGAGCAGACCAATATATTGTAAGGAAATTTAGTATACAGAAATTACGGGATGCATATCACAGATGTGTGTGTGTGTATTTATGTATGCAAATATCTATATATGTATATATGATGGACTTCTTTCAGTTTCCATCTACCAAATCCACTCACAAGGCTTTGGTTGGCCAGAGGCTATAGTAGAATACACTTGTCCAAGGTGCCACACAGTGGGAGTGAACCCAGAACTTCTTAGCACACTGCTATGCCTACGCCTATACACACACACACACACACACACACACACACATACACACAGATAGATAGATAGATAGATAGATAGATAGATAGATAGATAGATAGATAGATAGATAGATAGAGAGAGAGAGATATAGATTCTGCCAGATTGCCACCTTACTACTACTACTACTACTAGTACTACTACTACTACTACTACTACTACTACTACTACTACTACTAATAATAATAATAATAACAATAATAATGATAATAATAATAATAATAATAATATTAATAATAATAATAATAAACTCTTACTCATTAGGGGTTAGTGTCTTCTGGCTTAAAATTAGAGACAGAAAGGTTTATCATAACAGCCCAGGATCAATGCCTACCTACAAGAAGCTACCAGGCCAACATCTTAAAGAACGGCAGTTGCCCAACATATCATGTATGTAAACTACAGGCAGAAATCATCGATCATATTGTCTCTATGTGCATTCTTCTTGCACCTACAGAGTATCTCAGTAGGCATGATAGAGTGGCACAGTATATTCACCAGGTAATTTACAAGGAACTGGACCTGCCCCATGATAGAAACAGTGAGGTGAAGGTTACACAATTAATTGTGAAGGAAAATCAGGCATGAAAAACAGAAGAATATAAAATGATATGAAATGAAGTATTCCAATAAGGAGATGCAACTAGGGACAGTGAAATAATAGATCCAAGATTACCTTACTATCAAGGTTAAATAGCTTCTCTCATCTGTGATGTGTTTGCCCTCACCCCTTTCACTCCTGTCCACTATATAATCTTTCTCACTATGGCAACCAAATGGAAGAAAACTGTTGTTCTTGCTGACCAAGTATAGGAAAACTGTTGCCCTTGATGATCAATACAAGATAATAGAGTGGTGTTTATAATGGATTTGACCAATAACTAGATCCATCCTACACATAACAAAAGCAGTTCATATAATTTTGCAAGTCAACAATGCTCAGACACTGAACGAATGCAAGCAGAAGAGTTTCATTACTCTTCATGCAGTTTCAACTGTAGATTTTATCTAGAAATGGCAATACCTCTTAGTAGCATTACCAGACCAAGGATTTCTGGAAGTTGTCCAGGGAACCAGACTTGAAAGTCCTCTGAAAGAACTTCAGCTAATTTTTGCCGACACTCAAAATCATTCTGACAATATTGTCACTAACAATGGGTGATTATTGAAAGCACAGAGCTAAGAGAAGGACAATAAAGGTTTGCTTTGTTTGACATAGTTATGAGGAAGATTTAGGCGATCCAAAAACGGGAATCTCTGACAGGCAGTCATGAAGCCATATGGTAGTTAGTGATGTAACCGCATCAGTTATGAATTGGCAAGCGTAGACTTTTGATTTCATCTCAGTATTTTTGCAGGGCTATATTTTGAAGAGAAAAAATTTCCTGAAGCTATATTCTGATTCAGGTATAAAGTCATCGTTGTGGAAGATGAAGAGATGCATTTGTGGATCGCTCATGGTATAAGAAGGTCATTCAAATGCTGATCCAATCTGGAGAAGTAGTGGGTATCTATGACAATGCTTTATTTATCTGGAATGGTTTGAACAGTAAGCTGGTGGATATTCTAGTGATGCATGTGAATGATTTTGTATTCTGTGAAAATGAATTTTTTTGGAATATGAGATTACAGTAGTGAAAAAGAAATTTGAAGTAGGAACTCATGAGAGTGGAACATTCAAGTATTTAAGACTGAATGTTAATTAGTCCAAGAGTAGAATTACTATAGTTCAAGATATATAATATCATTCTTATCTCTGTTAGAAATAAATAAAGGAAGTTTACTTAGAAATATAAGGATTTAAGTGAAGATGAGAAATCTCAATTAAAAAGACTCACAGGTCAGATGGTGTGGGTATCTACACAGACTCATACAAACAAATTGTTTGATTTTTGTAGAATAAGCAACACTGGAAAATGTCTCTAAGTAAGAATGCTACTTGAAGCTAATAAAGCATTAATCAAAATTGAAACCCCTAGATAGGTTCCATATCATTTCTAAAGTTGGATAAACCTTCAGATGCCACTTATGTTAATCTCAAAATTGGATCTTCACAGACGAGTTTTAACATATTAGTTGGAAATAACATGAGCAAAAAAACTCCAATATGGTAGTCTTAAAAAAACAAACAAAATGTCTCAGAAATTCTTTCTTTCTGTAAAGCTTCTTTCAAATACGAGATATTCCAGCTGCCAAGATTACTGAAGTGCTCTCAAAAATTGACAATCTATCATTTATAGAAACCTTAAATTAATCTTTTAAGCGATTGCTATTCAAAAGCACAAACACTCTTGCCTGGTCAGATAGAAATTGTTACAAAGCAGGATGATTGGTGACAAAAAATAACAGAGATGGTATTTCTGTTCACCATATTTGCCTAACTTTTAAAAGATAGCCCTATTTATGCAAAAAAAAAAAAAAAAAATCACAGCCTCTTGCTAGTTTCTATCCAGTTGAAGTCTTGACTCAAATCTAACATCAAACATTGTAATAAGACTTTCAGTCTAATGATGAATGATGTTGGCCAATATAGATTTGCTTCTACCAGTGTTAAGCCTATCGATTTATGTTCCTGTTAGCACCTCATATTCCTTTAGACCAGTGCTAGTGACCTCTACTTTCCATTCTTTTACTCACTTCCCTAACAATGTTAGGTTGACTTTGCCTTTCCCCCTTTTGGGGTCAATAAATTAAGTACCAGTTGAGTACTGGGGTTAATCTAATCAACTTAAACCCTCTCCACAAATTTCAGGCCTTGTGCCTGTAGTAGAAAAGATTATTATTATTATTATTATTATTATTATTATTATTATTATTATTATTATTATCATTATTATTATTATTGAGTGACAAAGCAGTCCATTCCATCAAAGTGACACTAGGACAAATTTAAGAAGCCAAGTATACCAATCATGATTACCTGTCTAATAAGGCTACACCAGGCACATGCATCACAACCATATGTTCGTGACATGGTGATCGCATATCAAGATAAACAGCACATGACATTGCTGGTGGGGCCCAGTTATAATTTTCTTCAGGTCAAGTAGCCCATCCCCCTTGAAAGGTCCCTGAATAAGGGTTGTTTAAGGATGTTGAATGAAACACCCATGTTTCATGAGGTGAATTATTCAAACCCCAAAGAATTCCTTTCAACACACAGCTATCATGCTCCCCAACTACTTCTGCTCATGCATGATCAGAGATGCACACATCGTCAGCCACTCAACTGGTTAAAGTCAAACAACTGACAAACAAAGATGTGGTATTGAGAAGAATATTTGTTGTAGCCCATCTTTTATACCAAGACAAAACAATGTACATTATTTATATTTGACGGATATTTGTCCTCATTTTGTTTGTTGTTAACACAACATTTTGGCTGATATACCCTCCAACCTTCATCAGGTGTCTTGGGGAAATTTCGAACCTGGGTTCTCATTCCTAAGGTATTTTTCGTCGTCGTCGTCGTCGTCGTCATCGTCGTTGTTGTTGTTGTTGTTGTTGCTGCTGCTGCTGCTGCTGCTGTTCTTCTTCTTCTTCTTCTTCTTCTTCTTATTATTATTATTATTATCATTCAGGTCACTGTCTGGAATCAAACTCGGAATCTCGGGGTAAAGAGCACAGGCTACTAACCCCAAGATTTCGAATTCAATTCCAGGCAGTGACCTGAATAATAATAATAATAATAATAATTATAATGATGATCCTTTCTATTACTGGCACAAGGCCTGAAATTTGTAGAGAGGGTTTAAGTTGTTTATATCAACCCCAGTACTCAACTGGTTTTTAATTTATCGATCCTGAAAGGGTGAAAGGCACAGTCGACTTTGGTGAAATTTGAACTTAGAATGTAAAGATGGACAAAATGCATGTTAAGCATACTACCAGCTCGTTGCCTTAATAATGATGATGGTGACAGTAAATATTCTGCTCAATACCACAGATTTGCTTGTCAGTTGTTTGACCATAACTAGTTGAGCATGTCCCTTGGTAGCTGACAATATGTGCATCTCTGATCGCGAGCAGTAGTGGTGGGGGAGAATCTTTGGGGTTTGAATAATTCACCTCTGGAAACATGAGTGGTTTGTTCATCATTCTTAAACAAATCTTATTCAGGGACTATTTGACCTTAATGGGCTACTCAACATGAAGAAAATTCTAACAGAGACCTTTTGATGGGATGGGCTTACATGATATGAAGAAAATTCTAACTGGGCCCCACCTGTGAAGTCATGCACTGTTTATTTTGATATGAGATCACCATGCCGTGCACATATGGTTGTGATGTATGTGCCTGGTGTACCCTTATCAGATGGGTAGTTGTGATGGGTATACTGGGCTTTGTATATTTCTACCCTAGTGTCACTTTGATGGTATGCGCTGCTCTCTCACTCAATAATAATAATAATAATAATAATAATAATAATAATAATAATAATAATAATAATAATAATAATAATAATAATAATATAATAATAATAATGTTGCTGCTGCTGCTGATGATGACAATGATGATAGTATTGATTGATGATGATGATGATGATGATGATGATGATGATGATGATGATGAGCCTTCTTGTTTCATGTACTTCCCCAACAACACCTGCATTGTATGATTAACATAGCTGCCTAACCTGATAAACCAGTCTGATTCCAGTCATCACAGACATCGGCTGAGAGAAGGGTGAACAAGTCTAACATGCAATCACAAAGCTTAAATGCAGACCATCCAAACGAGGCAATTTGTCCCTCACACAGCTACTCACACTGTATCTTGGCTGTTGTTATCGGCTTTTTACAATGTTCAACATTTTCTGCCAAGAGTTGTGGCAAGCTGTTGTGGCAGGTACTAAAGTCCATCATTTCTGGCCTACCACTATTTTCAAAACAGTTGAGTAAAATATTGCTGGAAAAACATACAAATCTGCCAGAAATTGAATATTTGCATCCATTGTCATCCATCAAAGATCTAATTGCGGCTTTGTTACCACATTAGGCTTTTTCCACCTTTCTTTCTTTCCTTCTTTATGTCTTTAACCCTCCAACGTGGAGTATAGGCCACTTATAGTTGAATTCCATGTCGCATAATTTTTGGCTTCTGTACTTATACTCTGCCATGAATGTCCCCCTTTCTCTAGTTCCTTTTGTGTTGATCTCTGCCACGAGTTCTTAGGCCTACCTCTCTTTCTATATCCATCCGGTTTCCACTGTAAAGCACTTTTCACTACATTTGGTGTGTCTTTTCTAATTGTGCTACCAATCTACTTCCACTTTTTCTTAAATATTTGCTCCCTAATCGAAACTTCATTTGTTCTTTGCCATAGCTCCATATTGCTCAAGTGTTCGGGCCATCTAATTTTAAGTATACTATGCAAGCATCTGTTGATGAATGATTGTATTTGTTTATTTGACTTAACTGTTGTTCACCTGTCTTTTCCACCTGGGTGCATAAAATGGATTTTGCACACAGAGTTAAGGTGTGTATACTCTTAAGTACACACCTTAACTCTGAAATTGCTACCTTCATGTTTGACAATGATGAAAAAATCAAGTGCCATTTTTTTACACTCTAGCAAAACATCTCCTCTAATGTGTCGACTAGCTCCCTATTTTGCTACACCTTATCATTTCTTTGCTATACTTTACCAATTCTATTTTAGTGACACTCTTCAAACAGACAATCCATCACTTGTTGATGATGATCATCTATCTTAACATGTGTTTTACTAGTTTTACTTAACTCTTGTTTTGTTGTCATTGTCTAACTATTGCTGGGAATGATGCATTCAGCTTCCATTAGCAGATCCTTTGTTTATGCATCCCATCTAAATTAACTGTGCAGATCACAAACTTGTGTTCAGTGTAAATGACCAGCCACAACCCTGGTTCCTATCACTGACTTAACAATTACTCTTTGTAGATGGGATCTGGTTGACCCTTTGTAGTTTGTCCACATCCACAACACATTTGGAAAATCCATTCAAAACCTACAGAGAACTGGAAATGCTTGATTAAGTTTGTGAAGCTTTTACCACCCACTCCACGATGGAAACTTTCACACACTCTCTGCATTCTTCTGCAATGTTCCTATGATATAGCAGAAACGAGTAGGATGTTCATAAAAGTGTTTCTAGTCATGTGAAGAGGTCAGTCACCTGATTTCAGCCAGGGAATAAACAACCATTTGTCTAAATGCACCACCTTCACTACTATGAAGGCTCTGGAAGATTGTCTGAACCAGGTCTTTCTAAAGCTGCAGATCTTTCCAAAGATGCAGATCTTTTCAAAACAACATCATCACCTTGATTGAAAGATGTGTATACCTTGCAGTTGTCAAAAAGAAGTGTAAGTCACTGTATGCAGGAAGTTGATGACCACCTTATACAAATCCAGTGATCTGTGACCTGTGACATGAGATTGTTAAGCAAGCACCTTACATCCAGGCCTTACTGCAAACCATTTGCACTTATGGAACCAATTCTTAGTATGGCCATATATGGATAAAAAGTGAGAGATCACTTACCTTGACTTTGAAGAATGGATGATCCAGTATTCTTGCTAGAGTGATTTTTCTTGGAAAGCTCACCACAAAATTTCTTATCCAGTCTATATTGGGAAATTTCCACATCACATGGGAAATCTCTTCTTAGGATTATGTAGATTTCTGTCATTTTCAGTTGGAGTCTTTGTGTGTTTGGAAGATGAGCTTCTTAAATCCTCAAATCACTCCCTTTGTTTGTACTGTGTTACTTACATACTTCATCATCTCTTTCCTGTTTCTCTTTACAACAGTGAGTTGGAGAAGGGTAGCGTTAGGTGTTTGGCTGTTGTTGTTGCTGCTTTTGATGTTTTTTCTGTGGTTGTTATGCTTGTGTGTGTGTTTTTTCTTTTTTTTTTTGTTACAACTTTTGTCATTAGTGTGCTTGTGAGTTTAGCTTTTGTTGTTAATGTTGTTATTTTGGTGGATGCTGGTTAGGATAGTGATGGCAGTTGTGGTAGTGATGGTGGTTTTGGTGGTGATGGTGGTAGTAGTTGTGATGGTACTTTGGTGGTGGTGGTGGTGGGTAGATGGTTGACAGGTTCCTGGATATTTTGGTAAACCTTTCCTGCTTTAATTGAAGTGTGACTGTCACAGGCTTTCTTTTTCCCCTTAATCACCACTATCACAACCTTTTGCCATGGTCATTTCTTTTCCCTTTGTCACCAAATGAAACATCAGAGCAAGAGAACAGCAAAAACAACTTTCAACACAAGCACCTTTTGTTTGTCTTCATGGTCTTTGTTTCCATATTTGTATTTAACCACTTTTTTCCTTTTCTTTTCTTTTTTTTTTTTTGCAGTGAGTGCACTCATCTGACATTTTTTTGGTTGTTGGTCTGACAGGTCCTTTCCAGTTTTGTAGCTCTGCTTCAGATACTGCTGCAGTTATTGTTGCCTAGGAATACTGATGCTGCTACCTTTTATGATATAACATGATGGAAATCATGAATATAGAGAGTCATGCATTCTTCCCATTCATCAAAGAGTAAGTGACTTCAAGTGGTTCTTGCAACCAGAATTGTAACAGCTGAACCTCCTACCCTCCACCAGAATGCAAACCTATATCCCAACAAGGTCAGGAATCCTCACCAAATATACAGGTGTTGCTTGTAGCAGTACCTCAAGGATTACTTCTCCTCCTGTCAACCTAATCACCTTGACGTTGGATCTAGTTCTAATCACTTTGTCATATTCTGCTTCCATTATCACCAGGTCCAACAATAGTGGTATCTCCTATAGTGTGATGTTGGATGTTTGCCATTGAATTTATTCTAGGAAGAAGGCAAACTTGTCTAATGAACATATGATTGAAAACATTTTCTTTCTTTTCTCACTCAGCATAGTAGCTCCACTGTACATTGTTTTCTTTTCTCTTTTCTTTTCATGTACCATACAATATTTCAAACCCCTTGGTGGTATTTCCCAGCCTTTGCTGGCTTTTGGTACTGAACCAGTCAGAAATTTTTCTAAATCTAGTCATAAGACACCTTTCTCCCTCTTTTCCCTTGGTAGCTCTTCTTCTGGAAGATGATATTAGACCTGGCTCCACAATCTTCCTTTTATTTCTTTCCTACCATATGGATATCAGTTTTGAGTCATTCTTCACAGGATCCCGTTAGTTACATAAATATTCCCTCTTTTAAGGAAACGTTTGAAAATCTTGTTATTCTTTGTATTGCTGGCACAGGTATTATTGTGTTGCTGGTGCTGCTGTTGTTACTGATTGTGGTGAAGGTAGTGATGGGGGTAGAGTTGTTGTTGTTGTTGTTATTGCTGTTGTTGGTATTTTCATCTGTAGAAGACATTAAAATTCTGCTGCTAATCTCTTCACTGTCGTCCTAGCCGCCACCCTCTTCAATATGGCTGACAGAGGTGTTGCAGTTGATAGTGGTGGAGGTGGTGGCGGTGGTGGTGGTGTGGTTGCTGGTTATAATGTCAATGCTGATGTCAGAGATTGTCGGAGTGAGAGGGGTTAAGTTGCATGTTTTGTTTTTTTACCTTCATTTGTCTTAGTGAAGAGGGAGATGTTTCACTGTCTTTTTTTTAAATTTTTATTTTACTTTTCATTTATTTGTAAACACAAAAAAAATCATCATATTATTAAAATAAATGCTTGCTTTGTTTTGTTTTGTTTTGTTTTTTTAATTTAATTTTTTTACACTGTATTTTAAAAAAAATTATGGAGAACAAATAAAAATGTTGTCCTAATAGGGAACCAGAAGAATTAGCTTATCCGCAGACTCCATCAAGGGTCAGTTCTGTTACACGACAGGACACATTTGTGAAAATATAGGGAATAATGCCAGCAACAAACATATCAGTTCCACAGAGGAGTAGAAATTCAAGACTCGCCTTTCAGAAAATAATTATAACAACAACAACAACAACAATAATAATGATATGAAGAATGGTTTCCAATTAAGGCAGAAAGCTCACAATATTGGAGGGAGGGTTTTGTCAGTCAGTTACAATGAATCCCCAGTACTTGCTTGGAACTTTATTTTATTGGCCCTAAAGGGAAAAAGGCAAAATTGACCTTGGAGAAATTTGAACTCAGGATGTAAAGAGCCAGAAAAAATGCCACATTTTGTCTAATGTGCAAGTGATAAAAGTCAGCTCGCCACCTTTATAGTAATAACTATAATAATATAATAATAATAATAATAATAATAATAATAATAATAATAATAATAATAATAATAATAATAATATAATAATATAATAATGATAATAATAATAATAATAATAATATAATAATATAATAATAATAATAATAATAATAATAATAATAATAATAATTAATAATAATAATAATAATAATAATAATAATGATAATTCTTTCTATTATAGGCACAAGACCTGAAATTTTTGGGGAAAAGGCCAGTTGATATAATCAACCCCAGTATTCAAAAGGATGAAAGGCTAAGTTGACCTCAGCAGAATTTGAACTCAGAATGCAATGCTAAGCATTTTACTCAGCATGTTAACACTTCTGCCAGCTCACCACCTTAATAATATCACCACCAACACCAACAATAACTATAATCATTTCTGCTAGAGACACAAGGCCTCAAATTTGGGGGAGATGACTAGTTGATTAGTACTTGACTGGCATTATATTTTATTAACCTCTGAAGGATGAAGGGCATGTTAGTTGCTTGTATTCACTAACTCTTTCTCTATTTGAAATTGCTAGCCTTGGGCCTAAATTAGAAACCACTATTATTGTTGTTGTCATCGTTGTTGCTGCTGCTGTTGTTGTTGTTGTTAAGGCAGTGAGCTGGTAGAATAGTCAACACACTGAGCAAATAATAATCTCATTCATTTGCCAGAAGGGCAAAGATGCTAGGTATAGTACAATGACAAAATGCAAAACCAACAAGGGACTTGTATTGAATAAAAAAAAAAGCGGGGGGGGGGGGGGGAATCAAGAATTACAAAGAATAACAATTGCAAGAAGAAATAACCCCAAAAGAAGTGATGACCAAGAGTGATTCAGGATATCCCCACTCATAACCCTGGATTACTTTGACACATCAAAACAAGTTCCGTCTGTCAGTTCTTGCTGCCAGCTTATGGATATATAGATAGAATCAACCCATTTAACTCACCAACCCATCTATTCCAACCACTTTGAGAAATCTTATTAAAGGGCAGTGCCTCATCTTTAGCTATCATTAATTTCTTCAAGTGTTGCCTGAAGAAACCAATTTCTTCAGCAGCAAAAGTGTGTGTGTGTTAAGGCACATGGCTTAATGGTTAGAGTATTTGGC
>NC_043016.1:24292690-24307690 GCF_006345805.1 Octopus sinensis | reverse complement strand
AATGTAACATAGTATAATATAATTAACTAAGCAATATATCGATGCATATACATACTCTTTTACTTGTTTCAGTCGTTTGACTGCGACCATGCTGGAGCACCTCCTTTAGTCGAGCAAATCGACCCTGGGACTTATTCTTTGTAAGCCTAGTACTTATTCTGTCGGTCTCTTTTGCTGAACCGCTAAGTTACAGGGATGCAAACCCACCAGCATCGGTTGTCAAATGATGCTGGGGGGGACAAACAAAGACACACAAACAAATCCACTCACAAGGCTTATCCACTCCAATTATGAAGAAAAGAGAGGATGAAACCAACAAGCTGTCCACAGTCTATCTACCCAATGTGAAAGGCCTCTCCAAAAAGATACAAAAGATATGCGGCCCATATGACATCAGGACAGTATTCAAGAGTAATACAACACTTTGCAAAAATCTCCTTTGAGTAAAACCACCAATAGAAGAGAATATGACCAAAGACTGCTTGTACGCCATCCTATGCAGCTGTGGTAGGCTATACAAAGGTGAACATGCTGCACCCTCAAAATAAAGGTAGAGGAACATCGCAAAGCTGTGACACAAGGAAATATTGATAAATTGGGTATAGCTGATCATGTATGGAAAAAATTGAGACCACCTCCCCCTGTGGGATGAAGTTGAAATAATAGACAGAGAACACCACGGGAAAATACGAAAACTAAAAGAAGCAGCACATATGCTAGGACACAACACCCTCCTAGGCAGACCAAGTACAGATATGGATAGCATATGGGAACCAGTATTAAGGAAGGTTAAGAAAATATTAGATTTATAAGCCCTAAAATACACTCCATAATTGCCCACGGGCATATGGTGTAGTGGTTAAGAGCACGGGCTACTAACCCCAAGATCCCAACTTTGATTTCAGGCAGTGAACAACAACAGCAGCAACAACAACAGATATCTTAGGAATGAGAACCCAGGTTCAAAATTTCCCCAAGACACCCGATGAAAGCTGGAGGGTATATCAACCAAAACATTGTGTTAACAATAAACAAGATGAGGACAAATATCCGTCAAAAGTAAATAATGTACATAATTCCTCATCTCTTAAATATAGTCCATGTATTATCTCCCCTTTTAGTTTTTTTTCTGTAGGAAGTAAGTAATTTTATTTTACTTTATTCTCCCCTCCTCCCTTTTTAGCAGTTTTTTTTTTCGAACTTAATATTTTTTCTTCTTGGCATCTATTTCTAGGAACTCTGTGTTCTTCCTTTTTCTTCTTCTTGTATGTGTGGGTTCATCCACCTGTAATGGTGTTGGTACCTGGAATGTGTCATACAATCATCTAGTCCAGTTGAAAAGTCCACACACACTCTTAGTTTATATAAACTATTAGAGCTGCCCAGTCTGAATGGTTGACTTTTTCAATTATAGCTAGACTCTCTAGTCTTTCCAGTTCTTTATTGATGTGGTCTAACACTGCAAATGGCGTGTTCCATTTGGGCCTAAAGACCGGATATTGCCTTTTCTTTTACCACGATCCTCACTTTTTGTTTTAGTGCGACAGCCTAATCCTTCACCCCCAAAAAAACATTTAGAAACAATAAAAAAAATTTTTTGTTTCAGTTGTTTGACTTCCTTCAAACTTTTAACCATGCTGACTACATTTTGACAGAGAACACAAATGGGAGTATTCCACATTTTAAATAACTCCATGTGTATTGTGCCAAATAGGTTTAGCGGTTTTTTCAACTCATAAATGATTGCCTTTTTTGTTTCACCTTGAAAAGTTACATTGCAAATACATTTGCCCGTGAAATATAATTTTGTTCCTGTAACACCAAATACTATTTTATTTGATTTAAATAATTTTGGCTTACTGATTTATTGCCATGTTTCTTTATTTATGATAGAGATGTCACTATCTGTGTCTAATTGCATTTTGCTGCCAGTGGTTTCAATTCTCACCTTTATAAATATTCTATTCAGTGTGCAAACTTTTTTCTCTGATGACAAACTACTTTTTCTTGTTTGTTCCAATTTTTCATCATCTTCGTTCTGCAGCATAATTTAACATGTCCTGTGGTCTCATAATGAAAACACTCTGCTGTTTTGAATGGACACTCTTTTCTCAGGTGCCTACCACAACATACCATACATAGATTTATCTCCTGATATATATTGTGTTTTTTGCAAAACACTTTATCCATCTTTTTGCACTGGTTTTATCTGTAAACAGTCTCTGTGTTGGATTTCTTCTGTGTCATGCCTTACTTTTAATATCCTATCGCACTCTTCTGACAGTTTCTGGAGAGTTATATCCTGGTTCATTTCCAGCTTTTTGAGAATTTTTGTTCTGACTTCTGCGTCCTTTTTAGCACGGTGAGCTGGCAGAAACGTTAGCACGCCGGGCGAAATGCATAGCCGTATTTCATCTGCCGTTACGTTCTGAGTTCAAATTCTGCCGAGGTTGACTTTGCCTTTCATCCTTTCGGGGTCGATAAATTAAGTACCAGTTATGCACTGGGGGTCGATGTAATCGACTTAATCCGTTTGTCTGTCCTTGTTTGTCCCCTCTGTGTTTAGCCCCTTGTGGGTAGTAAAGAGATATATTTTCACTAAACTTGTATCCTTTCCAGTGGATGATTTCTGTTACGCCCACTTCATAAACTTGAGTTAAGTACTGGCATAATGAAAGTTTCTGAATAGACTAAAACACAATATTTTTTCGTTTTTTTTTTTGTTAATTTTCTGATAGCAATATCTAATTAGATTAATTGGCAGTTATAAAATATCATTAAACAATTTTTATTAATTTATTCATAAAATTTGCAAGAGGTGTTTTGTATAGAATGTAAAATCCTATTTAAAAATATAAAAGAAAATAAAAATAAAAATGGAAAAAAAAAGGCAGTGAAAATAACCAATAAAGAAGTGAGGAAACAATAACTTTTCTAGTTTCTGGTTTACCAGAAATCAATGCATTGTTCCATTGATTTTTAACATTTATTATTGAAATTTTCATTCAATTTCATTATATATAGGTTTATGGAAAGAAGAGAGTAAGCTATTTATTATATAACTGCAAAACAAGAAAGAAGTTCAGTGCCTGTTACCTAGGCAGTGTTTTCAACATAACATGAATAAGGCTTTAATCATTTTGGTGGAGGTGACATGGCCTAGATATTAGGCTGTTGATAGTGTATGCGTTTAAATACACTACAAGCATTTTGTCACCATAGTTCATCTAGGTACCACCAACTCATCTGGTAATGTTACCTGTGATAGACTGGTGTGTTACCCTGGTGGAGGTTTATCTATCACCCTCTCTGTTGTGTTTCTGTACACAACACTATTATTGTACATTACCACAGACCACCTAGTTACCACTAGATTTATCTCTCACTCCCTCAGTTGTATTACTACCACAGTTTATGTAATTGTCAGTAATAGGGTATTAGATTATCTGATGTTTTATCCAGAGTATGATTTATCTCATGGGTGTTTCACATTATAAAATAAGGGTTAAGAATCATTTCCTTTCTCCCTGTAGTTTATTACTACATTCTTGTATCTTAAAAAAAATGTGAGGAAAACAAAAAAATCTTTTTTATACCACATTTCACATTTTCTGAAAATTGAATCTCTAAGAATTCTGGTGCCTAAGGTAAGGCAAAGGAATAGAAACAAACCAACTTAAGGCATGAGAGTTGAGAAATATATAGTTATGAATTTTCTGCTTGCTTCCTTTCTTTTAGGACCAAGAAGCACTGAGAGCTGGAACAAATACTGCTAGCCATTTTACATGCCCTTCTAAAAAACAATTCCAAATTCACTGGTTTATCATATCTATTCAAGATGAGTAAAGAGTAAATTCTACATCTTGTCATTTAGATGAAGAATCAAAACAAGATAATCAGACTCATCATCCTTTTATGTCTACTTTCCAAGCTGGCATGGGTGGATGGGCAGGAAGGTTTGACAAGGATTCAACAGACTGGAGGATCATGTCTTTCTCCAATGGCTTGGTTTTAGCATGATTTATGTGGTTGGATACCCTGTCTAACACCAGTCACTTTACAGAGTGTATTGGGTGAATTTGTTTGTGGCACCAGCACTACAGATGTTGTCTTGCCATCAACAAGACAAAATAGTCCTCTCAAAGTTTGTGTTGTCCCTGTTTGAATCAATTACTAATTATTTTGTGAGTACTGAGTGTTTGTTTTTGTGGCACCAGCACCAGTGGGGTTGCCTTGTGGCTGGCAAAATGAAAGAGAACACCCCATGATGGAAGGAACAGATTTATTGTGAGAGAATGGTAAGGCCAAGAATAACAGAGGGAACAGTGTTAAGTGGGATTAACAGAGACAGAGAAGAGGGGCATAATAATATCAGTGGCAAGTGTGATGGAAATAAAGAGAAGGTAATTAGTAATAGGGGTGGATTGATTAGGTGGACCTAGTGATGAGGGTGGGTATGGGAGGTCTGTCTGTCTGCTATGCCCACGTGGATTAAATGATTTTTTAAGATCTAAGGCTAGATTATTGTTGAGATAGGGAAGAGATACAGTTAACGAGTGAGGTAATAGCAATGACATGAAAAGTCGTGTCAGTGGGTGGGGGGTAGTGAGAAGGAGTTAGAGAGTGACAGGACAGTGGAGAGGGTTGAGCAGGGTGTGGTGTGGTGCTACATGGCTGATTTAAGTGGTTTGTGAAGGAAAGATGAGATGGAAGAGCATAGTGGAAGGGAAAGAAAGAGGTAGTGTTAGCAGAATACTGTGAGAGAGAGTGATAAGGGTAGTGGAGAGGGAGGATGAAGGTGCTGAGTAGGAGGATATGCAGGGCCACCCCATTGGTCTAAAGTCGTATGACAACCACCGTTATATATATTTTGTTTATTCATTACTGTTTTCAATTTCGTTTTCGTCTCTTGTATTCACATCCGTCTTGTGCGTTCACATTCCTGTCTTCTACCAAGAAATCTAATGCTTACAGCTTAGTTTTTTTTTTTTTTTTTTCTTGGGGCTGGCCGAGTTGGAGCAAATATCAGAATTGAACAGCCGAAATTTGCTATGATGATTCGGTGTCTGACTGAAGATTGAAGGCTTCGAATGATTTGTCTGTGTTCCGTGTTCGTCCCTTCCTGTATTTCACGTTCATTATATATAAAAACATTCATTCTTATATATATATATATATATATATACACACACACTGACACTCATACACACAGATGAGTAGAATGGTGTGGAAAAGAGATGGATAAGATGATGATGAGGGGCCAGGTTAATTGAAATGTCATGGGAGTCTACTGTGTTGCTCATCAACACTGTTCTATTTTCACAGATATTAAAGATTCTGATATTTATCATTCCGTGATTACCAGTTTCTTTACTTTGTCTTTTTTTATTTTTTGGTTGTTCTTGGAGCATTCAGGAGGTGGTAGTAGCGGTGGTAATTGTGGTGGTGGCAGTGATGCAATGGGGTGGTACAATGTGGGAGTAAGAAATTGGTCAAGAGGCAGTGGTGTTAGCATTGTTGGTGGAGCAGCGTGGGGGGGGTGTACAAATGTAGGAGCAAAGAATTGTTCAAGAGGTGGTGGTGCATGTGTGTGTGTGTGTGTGTGTGTGTGTGTGTGTGTGTATGGGTGTGTGCATGTGTAGATGGGCTTCAATGTAGAAGTAAGGAATTGTTGAACTTCCTTTTGTAAATTGGATTAAAAGTTATTGGCCAGAATTCTTCATTGCTTATTGCAAAAGCAGTTAGCTGAGCTACTACAAAAACCTTCATTGTTCTTAAATATATGATGACCTCATTAGATTAACTGAGATAAGATTAAATTTCTGCTGTTACACTGGTAGTGCTGTTGGTGGTGTTAATGGTAGGGGTGGTGGTAATGTTGGTGTTGGCTGTGGTGCTGATCATGGTAATGGTCGTGGTTATAACAGTGGTGGTTGTGATGGTGGTGTTGGTGATGATGGCATTGTTGCTGATGGTGGTGATGACGGTGTTCTCTGTGATAGTGCTGGTAGTGACCACAATGGTTGATGCCATTGGTATTGTTGTTAGTGGTGTTATTGTTTCTGGTGTTGGTAATGGTGGTGGTAGAGGTAGAGATGGTGGTAATAGTTTTGTAGTGGTGGTGGTGGCATTAGTATTGTAGCTAGTGGTGATTAGCATTGTAGCTATTGGTGGTGATTGTGATGGTGGTAGTGATGATAACAGCATTGGGTGGTAGTAGAAATGATGTTTACAACAATGATGGCATTCTTGTTGATATTATTAGCAATTGTAGAAGTGGTGGTGGTGGTGGTAATGCTGCTGCTGGTGGTGTTGGTGTTGGTGGTGGTGGTGGTGGTAATGCTGCTGCTTGTGGTGTTGGTGTTGGTGGTAGTGGTGGTGGTAGTGGTGGTGGTGGTCGTTGTGGTGGTCGTTGTGGTGGTGGTGGTAGTGCTGGTGGTGGTAGTGCTGGTGGTGGTGGTAGTGGTGGTGGTGGTAGTGCTGGTGGTGGTGGTAGTGGTGGTGGTGGTTGCAGTGGTGGTGGTAGTGGTGGTGGTACTGATGCTGTTGCATGATGGTAAAATGAAAATGATACCGATTGTTGTTCTTGGGTGGTAATACAAGCGATAGTGATTGCTGTTGTAGTTTAGACCTAGGTCAGCCCAACTCTGAATGAGAAGAAGTATGATCAACCAGAGTCCATACAGTCCTTAGGGAGCCACATAAGGTTTTGTTGTTAAAATTTTTGTGCGATAAAGGTTCAGGCATTGCTGGTGGCAGTGTGGTAAGAAGCTTGCTTCCCAACCACATGGTTCTGGTTTTCAGTCCCACTGCGTAGCACCTTGGGCAAGTGTCTTCTACTATAGCCTCGAGCCGACCAAAGCCTTGTCAGTGGTTTGGTCAATGGAAACTGAAAGAAGCCCATTGTATACATACTACATACAAACGTAAATATATACATACAAACACACACACATATAGTTATGCGTGTCTTTGTGTCTTTGTTTCCCCACCACCACATCACCATTTGACAACCGGTGTTGGTGTGTTTGCATCCCTGTAATTTAGCAGTTCAACAAAAGTGACTGATAGAATAAGTACTAGGCTTGCAAAGAATAAGTCTTCGGGTTGATTTCTTCAACTAAAAGTCTTTAAGACAGTGCTCCAGCATGGCTGCAGTCAAATGACTGAATCAAGTAAAAGAATAAATTGGTTATACTGTTTCAATACACAAAATATTTTGAACAATTTTTTTGATACAATTCTTCATTATATCCATTTATAAAAATATGTGATTTTTTTTAAACATTGAATGGCTAGGAGGATCCATCAGAGCAGAATAGGAATTAAAAGGGCCCATAAGTAAAAAAAAAGGGTTGAGAGCTACTAGTATAACATAACGTGGTTTGGTAGCTATTTCTAATACATCAAGTCATCACACAAGAAGTACTTCATTGATGGTGTTGTTTAACTGAGAGAAAACCTCAGGCATGGATGTGTGTGTGTGTGTGTGCGTGTGTGTGTGTTAAGAAGTTTGCTTTACAACCACATCGTTCTAGGTTCAGTCCTATTGTGAATCCCCATGGGCAAGTGTCTTCTCTCATTGCTTTGCTCTGGCCAATTGCTTGAGAGTGGAATTTGTTAACAAAAACTGTGTGGAAGTCTTATGTGTGTGTATGTGCATATATATATATATATATGTCTGTGTGTGTGTGTGTGTGTGTGTGCGTGTGTGTGTGTATGTGTGTGTGTGTGTGTGTGTGTGTGTATATATGAAAGAAGGTTTGAAAATGCAATTTTAAAAGATGTTTATTCACTTGACCGGTTTCACTTTTTTAGAAAAAGATTGTCAAAAGTAACATGTAAAAGCTTTGTTGTGTTAAGTACTACAATACATATATATACATTCTTTGATAATAATAAGAAAGTGTTAAAAACAGTTTTTACAAGGAAAAATCATGAGAAAATATTAAAAAGTTCATTAAAAATATTAGAATTTTATGATGACTGATGATGATGATGATGACAGTCACATATTATGTATACTGTGTCTACTCTTTAACCATGTTCCCCACATTTCTTGTGAAGAAATGCATTCATCATGACATCTCATTTAATTAGCTAACTCTACTAATAACTGTAGACATATAACATACTTTGATTTACATTTTGTCACATGGGCTTCTGCACAGTTTCTGTCTACTTCATTTTGCTCACAAGGTTTAGGTTGATCAGAGGATATGTGGATATGGCAGAAAACACTTGCCCAAGATAACCCCACAGTGGGACTGAACCGTGAGATCTGGTGATTGTGAAGGAAACTTCTTGAATCCCTTGGTTGTGTCTACACCCACACAATATACATGCAGCACACAACCATTTTCTTTATTATTTCTCAACCATTGACTAAACCAATGTGTGTGTGTGTGTGTGTGTGTGTGTGTGTGTGTAAGAGAGAGAGAGAGAGGGAGGGAGACTGAAAGATAGGCTGACAAATAGACTGACAGACAGACCAACAGACAGAGACAGAGAAATATTGGAGAGAGAAAGAGAATGAGTTTATTCTTCAGATAATTTACTATCCTGCAAAGTTCTTTGAACATCAAAGAAATTCTGCAAAGCAATAATAACAATAATAATAATAATAATAATAATAATGATAATAATAATAATGATAATAATAATGATAATAATAATAATAATAATAATAATAATAATAATAATAATAATAATAATAATATAATAATAATAATTGAAATAACTGATGATCGAATGAAGTGAGAACAGGTACATGCACATACAGATGTATGTATGTATGTATATCTTTATATATATGCATACATGCTCACACACACACACACAAATTCATGCAGTTAAGAATTTAAAGCATATATCTGTAGCCTTCACTCGAATAAAGAAACCTGAATAGGCTTCTTTGTTGCCGTCTCATTAGCGAAATAGCAGGAAATGAAGTATAAAAGACACTGTGACAAAGTTGTATCTATGAAAGTTGAAGGTGACCTTTTCTTTTTTTTGTCAAAGTTTTCTTTGTATTCCCATTTTAGCAATTTAATGTATATTAGGAGCTTAAGGAGTTGTGAGAGAAGGATTTAAAATAAAATATAAAATTGCTTTGGTCAAAAGATAAGCACCATGTCTATGTGCTTCACAAGACCCTCTGAGACTTGTAGTGAGAGAGACATGGTTAATGCTTTTTTGAAGAACTATAAGTTGATGACTGTGGGGAAAATATGAATATGGAGGGAATCCAAGAGGACTTATACAAATGGCTTTTTGTTGGTCAATGATTGGGATTCTGTTGTTTGATCAACTGAATTAAATTGCCATGCAAGTGGCTGAGTATTCCACAGACATGTACCTTTAACATAATTTCCTGGAAATTATGTTAAAGGTACACAGAGTGTAACAAGGCTGAATTTTTCAAATTAAAGGTACAATCCACTCAATGGGTTTCTATACAGTTTCCATCAGGTAGAGGCACATGGCTTAGTGGTCAAGATACTCAGCTGACAGTCATGAGTTCAATTCCCGGCAGCACATTGTGTCCTTGAGCAAGACACTTTATTTCTTGTTATTCCAGTCCACTCAGCCGGTAAAAATGAGTTGTACCTATATTTCAAAGGCCCAGCTTTGTCACATTCTGTGTCATGCTGAATCACCCTGAGAACTGCAATAAGGGTACATGTGTTTGTGGAGTGCTCAGCCACTTGTATGTTAATTTCATAAGCAGGCTGTTCCGTTGATCGAATCAACTGGAACCCTTGTCATAACAGACAGAGTGACACTTTATACAGTTTCCACAGGGCAATGGTCAAACCAAGGCGACAAGTGTTCCAAATTATTAACGAGTGGTCTGATAATCATGAAATTATGGGTCATAAATGTGACTTAACCGCTTCAGAGAAATCTGTTACTACTTCTAAACTTGCAAAAAGTAAATCAGCATAAGAAATATCTAAAATAATTGGAAGATATCACATAACTATGAAAACATTTGTTACAGCTCCTACAAAGAGAGCCAACAGAGGGCTGTTTCTCAATGTTCTCTGTTATGAATAAAGTGTGGAGAATAAGTGGAGAACTTTTCAAGTGCATTGGAGAAACAACTGTGTCCAGAATAACCCAATTTTGTCTTTTGAAAAAGGTCAGTGAACCAGTGACATCGGTTAAAAGGCCTGCTTTAAACAAAATATACATACAAAACTGTCTGAAATGATCAGAAGATAACATGAAGGTTGACTTTTCAAAAGTTTTGTTTATGGACGAAACTCATGTTACCCTTGATGGACCTGATGGTTAGAGCAAGGGATGGGTTGTAAATGGATGAGATCATCAACACAGGAGATGCCAACAAGAGGGTGAGGCATCATGATTTGAGTAGGTATTATTGGGAGTATAATGGCTGGTCCTTGGAAAGTGCTTGACGGTGTTAAAATGACTGCAGATGCTTACATAGTCTTACTGAAGGAGCACAGTAAACGTTGGTTAGAAAAGCAAAGGACTACCTTCAAGACTACCATAATATTTATGCAAGATAATGCATTCTCACACCCTATGGTGAAAACTACAGAGTCTCTGCAACAATTAGTTTTCTGTGGACCTTTGAAGATGAAGTGGCCTGTCTGTTCCTCCAACTTAAACCCAAAAGAAAACTTGTGGAGTATTCTAAAATGACAAGTTTATGAGCAAGGATGAACTGTGGCAGATAATAGTGGATGTATATCGTGGTATAACATCAGAGGAGATGAATGACAAAAATTAGCATGTTCCATGGTCCAGTGCCTTTTCCACATTATTTCAAACAAAAGCTCATACATCCCTTACTAATCAGCTCATCTATCATTTTTGAATGCTGTTTATTTGTTTATATCTATTTCTTCCGTGTTTATGACTGTATATGTTCATTTCAGTATGTGCATCAAACAATTGAATTGGTATTTTCTTGTTTACACGAGTATTAATTACTCCTTGCTAATAATTCGAAACAGTGAAAGTTTATGTAAATTTGGTAAATGGGTGTAGTTCTTGTGTTGTCTTGTAGAACCTCATGGTTTTTACACACTGTGCGCATATTACTGTTGCCATCACACTGTGAAAATTTCGTTAAATTTCAGCAAAAAAATTAATAATTTTATGTCATTAATAATTTGAAACACAATGTATATACATACATGTGTTTGTGTGTGTTTGTATTGATATTCCGCTTGGCATTCGAACTCAAATACATATGTTTCAGAGAAAAGTATTGCGTACAGAGCATAATAAAAGGTTATATAAATGACAGTGAAACAAGAAATTATGTAATGAACTTCATTAGCTTGCAGTTGTTTCTGCTATAAGATGTAATGCATTCATAGCTAAATGCTTGTGTATCACCGTATAGCTTCAAAAATTAGAGCATCAAAAATGAAGTGCAATTTTATTTGAGAAATCACCAAAATGAAGTAGTATCACACACATATATATATATTATATACACACACATATATATTATATATGCACATATATACATATGTATATACATATACATATATACGCACACACACACACTCACACACACATATATTGTGTAAGTTGTCTAAGAGTCAAAAAGTCAGGAAAAAAATGCACTCGTATATCTGTCAACAAAGTGGGTATATTATCCGGAGTGTATAATATTATATGTCCATTATAGCTGATCTTACCAATCTGCCCTTACATTCCAGATTGGCTACCTCTGATAAGCATAGGGTTGCATAATCGGATTGCTACCTAACACTCCATTCAATCCCTAGTATGAAACCGATTGGTAAGATTGGCTGTAATGGATATATAATACTGTACACTTTGGATAACACACACACACACACACATATATATACATCATACATATATGTATATAAATATTTATATTGAATACATACATAATTATATATACATACCTTATTTAGTTTATCCAGGAACACTCCAGGAAGTAAATATATGGGCAGTCCATTATATGAGATTTCCTTTCATTCTAATTATAATGTCACAGAATGCAGACTTAAACACCAGTTTATATGATAATCAGTCAATGAGAACAGTGTTTCATAAAAATTTACGTTTTCCAATATATTTGTAAAGTTATTTAGTTGAAGACAATGTTGAAATCAGCTCAAAAAAAGGTGGAACAAACATTGCAAAGTATTCTGGCAATGTTGTAATGAAATCTGCCAACTCCTCTCCTTGCCAGTTCAGAGTGTTTGACTGGCAGAAGTGTTAAAACATAAGACAAGACATTTTGTGGTATCTATTGCGGCTCTTTGTGTTTTGAATGCCAATGCCTGTCACAAGCCAGGTGTCAAGACTGACTCTTGTATCTGGAGCTGTTCAGACAGTTGGAGTCTGGATAGCTCCCTGCTGGCCATCTCCATGACAAACCATTCAACCCACACCAGCATGGAAAGTGGACATTAAACAATGATGATGATGAATGGTGGTAGCATGCAAAGAAGAGAGAGAGAGTTCCAAGCATGAGCAACTTCTAGTCTACTCTTTGGCAGTAGGAACATTCCAGGAGTAGATCCAAACTCTCTCACAAGACATGTCATATTTGATGGCATAAAAGACACACTTGCATATTAGACACTCTTAATTTTAGCAGCTCATATTCAGGAAAAAAATTTAGTCCTTTAAAGCTTATGAGAGGCCCAACCTCATTTACAGGACCCAGAATGATTTTTTTAAAAATCATTTTTTGAAGAAATGCATCTTTTATGTTTTCAAATATAGTACATAAGCCCTGGATTATCAGTTAGCAATAATATTTTGTTGGAATAGCCTGTAGTTGTATAAATGCTTATCTGATATTTAGTATTCAAGATGGCAGAAATGTTAGCATGCCTGGTAAAATGCTCAGCAGCATTTCATGTCTTTACTTTCTGAGTTCAAATTCCACTGGGGTCGACTTTGCATTTCATCCTTTTGGAATTGATAAATTAAGTACCAGTGAAACAGTGGGGTTGATGTAATCAACTACTACCCTTCCACTGTAAATTTCTGGCCTTGTACCTTCAGTAGAAACGATTATTATCATTATTATTATTATTATTATTATTATTATTATTATTATTATTATTATTATGGTGAGCTGTCAGAATCATTAGCATACCAGGCAAAATGTTTGGTGGAATTTCATCCATCTTTACACTCTGGGCCCAAATTCTGCCAAAGTTGACTTTGCTTTTCATCCTTTTGGGGCTGATAAAATAAGTACCAGTTGACTACTGAAGTGAATGAAATTGACTTAATTTCTCCCCCGAGATTGCTGGCCTTGTGCTAAAATTTGAAACTAAAGGCAGAACTAAAGGCAGTAAGCTGGCAGAATCGTTATCACACTAAAAAAAATACCTAGAGGCATTTTCTTTATCTATATTCTGTGTTCAAATGCTGCCAGAGTTGATTTTGTCATTCATCCTTTCAGGGTTGATAAAATAGGTACCAGTTGTGTACTGAGGTTGATGTGATCAATTTACACCCTCCCCATAAATTTCAGGCCTTGTGTCTGTAATAGAAAGGATTATTACAATTATTATTATTATTCAACTTGACTCATGTTTGGTCTTATTCCAGGTAGAATTTATGTGGGTAGCCGGTAACTTGTGAGTACCTGCAACTTTAGACATCCACAAGATTTCAATAATCTTTCAAATGCTTGAAACACTTTCCTGTTGCTAAGAAGCAAATTTTCTGTAGAAGCTTTACAGGACATTCCTTTCCAATCACCTACAGCCATTTTCCCAGTCTAATTATTACTGGTACAGTTTCAAATCTCCATTTCTGATAAAGCTTCCAGTGCAAAATTTACATAACTTCATCATAACTCCATTTCTTATATTCTCCCTGAGCCAACTTGAGATATTTTGCAACAATGTGTGCTATTGTTTCATCTCATTCATTCTATATACTTTTATTAGTATTATTATCATTTGTTTTTCTTCTTCTTTCAATTATATTTCCATTTTTTGCTAAGTGTCTTTCCGATTCCTAGGGCAAAGAAACTCACTGGATAGGCCATATGGAGTCTTGCATGCTTAGCAGGGTCGCTACCTGTAGCCTATGGTACCATGCTATCTGTTCTTTTCAACTATCTAATATCTTCTTCTTCTTCTTCTTCTTCGTCGTCGTCGTCATCATCATCATCATTTTAATTTTTATGTTTATTAAGGTGGCAAGCTGGCAGAATTGTTAGCTTGCTGGGTGAAATGCTTTGCAGTATTCTGTTTGTCTTCATATTCTGAGTTCAAATTCTACCGAGACTGATAAAAATCAAACATCATGGTGTTTGGCATGATCACTAGTGATGGCGACATTATGTCTCCATTTGTCTTCTCATATGACCTCAGACTCAACACGGTGGCTTACATCAAGTGCCTGGAGGAGGTAGTGCTGCTCTAGATCAAAAGGGTGGCTGCTGGAGGACCCTATGTCTAGCAACAGGACTCTGCACCATGCCAAATAAACAGGAGAAACCTGTCATGACTGTCAGACATTTTCTGTGACCACACCACCCATAACATCTGACCACCGAACTCCCCAGACTGCAACCCCCTTGATTATTATGTGTGGGGCACAGTTGAGTGAGAGACCAACAAAACTCCTTGTAAAACCAAAGATGAACTGAAGGCAAGGATTATGGCAGCACTCACCAACTTAAACAAGGAGACCATCCATAAGAGTTGCAGGAGATTCCAAAGTCGTCTGGAGGCCATGATTGAAGCCAATGGCGATTTTATTGATTAAATTTACTCTTTAGTATTTCAAGATATTTTTATGCAATTTTGGTAAATATATCTGTTAAAACGAGATGTCAGTGTTATTTTCTTTTCTGCGTAATTTAGACGATAGTTTATTCACTGCAACCTGTTCACTCCAGATAAAATTACTACCCAGTGAAGTGAACACAGAATTACCTATTAGAGGAATTTACTGCATGAGTGACAACTCTTAGTAATCATAGACATTAAATACTAATCAATGCAG